>NC_056483.1:18204313-18354281 GCF_008729295.1 Plectropomus leopardus
TTTATTTTGACACCCAAAAAGAAATTCGCAACAAAGCTCATGTGGACATTGATCTGACATTGTCTTATAAGTAGCTATAGATTAAAAAGTGTCACGTGGGCGATTTTAAGGGGCAGGTAGCCTAAAAAATAATAGCTTTAATTTGTGTCACTGCAATTCAAAGACGAAAAATCTATCTAGGTGCTTCTATTTTGACACTCACAAAGAAATACATAACAAATCTCAGGTGGACATTGATCTGACATTGTTTTATGAGTCGCTATATATTAAAAAGTGTCACGTGGGGGATTCTAAAGGGCACGTAGCTTTTTAAAAAAAAGTAACTTTAATTTGTGTCACTTCACTGTGTGCTGAATTCTAGCACGAACTGGAGCTATTATAGCTCACACGGTTTAAAATACAGTTATTTAACGTTTACGGGTAGATGTCGTATTTACGCTTTTGGTTAAGAAATGTAACGTTAACGTTACCTCTCGAGGACGTCTGTGTCACTGCAGAGAGATGCATAAGCTTCCGTCCAGCTCGTGTCTTTCTCCATAGCGGCTTCTCAGAGCTCATACGGGGTGGAGTGATGATACACGGAGATGTGTTGATAGCTGTCAAACTCGACATATTTGGGGAAATGGTCGCTGGCACAAAACTGCTAGCTTTGTCTTGATGAAAAGAAAGGTCATACCACTTTTCTGGACGGTTACCACCAAAACTCTTCAGTCGACACTGTTTAAGCACCATTGTCAAAGTTTGTTTTCCAACAGCTGCAGGGTTGTACTGTCGTCTGAGAGAGCCCTGGACATGTCTCTGTCTCTGTCTGGGACACACGGTAACTTTTCCCCTGGTTAACTATTACCGCCCTGCCATCAGTTACACATCAGAGGCACAAAATGACGTAAAGCTCCCAAACGTCCGGTCAGACGTTTCAAAATAAAGCTCACGCGTGTAACAAATGTTATGGTTAGGCTACATATACCTTCAATGTATAGCGGAAATATATTCATAGTTATTGTATATTAGGAATCGAGAGACAAAGTGTTTCCAAATAACACTGGAATAATTCAAAAATGAAATTTACTGTAAATGGCTCTTTTTCCTCCTCCTCTTTTTACATTAAATATTATTTACATAGGCAGTAACTGTATTGAAGGGGCACATCCCCCCAATGTTCAAATATGCTCAAAATTAGGGGACAGATTGTCGTCCGATTATTGGGGCCAATATTGGACATTTTGCCGATTATCTTTATCGGCATTTTTATTTTAATGATCGCCGATAAAATTAATTAAAAACTGCGAAGAAAGTGTCAACACGGGAGAAGATTTTACTTTGTAAAACCTCAGGGAGCTACTTTTATTTATTCTTTTTTTTTTCACTTTATAAAAAAAAGATTGCAGGAGCTTGCTGTAGTTCAGTGTTCAGTTTTTATTAAGCATTTGCCAAAGGCATTTAAACAAAGTTTTGTGTAGGAGTTTGTAATATACCAAATACTAAATATTGACAAAAATATTTTAATTTTCATTGACAATGCATGTTGGTTCTAAATATTGACTATCTGTCTCATTAACTATTTGTAATGGGTATCAGTAACTGTCCCTGAAAAACCAGTTGGTCAACCCTTACTCAAAATATCCCCAAAAATATCTAAAGAAACAAATCTGTAAAAATAATTGTATTTCCTCCTTCCTTAGACTGGATTTCCTAAACATCACAATAGAATTCTATTTATGTCATCTCATGATAATAAGTTTTGTTTGTTCATAACAAGGCAAAATACAGTTTGATGCACAGTACATATCACAAACTATGCTGATGTTTATAGAGTCCAACTGTATTGGCCTGTTTGAACTAAAAAATAAAAAAAATAATTTAAGAGAAGCCGTGTGATGCCATGTAATTTCAGTACATTTCTATGAATTTTGCATACAACAATTTGGTGCTTTGTGAAGGTTATAATCAGTAAAAATGAATGAAAGAAAAGACAGTGTCATATCAAATTTGATACTTTTATAATGCATAACGATACACTATCATTCTCTACAGTGAACATTATATATACAGTAAGTAACACTGAATCAGAAAGTTATTGGAAATTAATATTCTGCTTATATCAACTACAAAGCATCATCACATATGTCTTCTCAATGGCAACAAGGAATAAAACTTAGGAAGTGTCTTTCTAATATTATCAGGAAAGGAAAATGTACTTTAAGGGACAATGACTGTATATAAAGACCTTTGTATACAATCAATGATATAGAACAAAGGGAAAAATAAGCCCTGTCTTTTTTATTACAAGGTAAAAACCTCCAACTGTCCTTTATTGTAATAGTTGTTTTTATTTTAAACCAGTTAAAACTGGCAACCATGTTTTTTTTTACTGTCACTTTGTTTAACAAAGATAGTTTAAAGTATATGGCAGCTCCGTATTCACTGCAATAAATGGCAAAATGGTTTGCATCCAGATTCAAATCAGTGTATTTTTATACACATTATCTATGCACTAGTGGATAACTAAACTGCTATTTGCAAAAGTAACTTTTTCGGAGTATGTAGAGAGAAAACTGGTGTTTTTGTCAATGTTACCGAGGTTTTACAGAAAAGAAATAGTTTGAGTGTATTAAGGTTTTGCTCATGAGAAAAAGAAAACACAGACAGATAAAGTGGCTGCCACCAAAACAACAGCAAACAGCAATAAGAGCACAAAGATTTGATTGCGCTGGCATAGAGGCTGGTGTCCAGGCTGCTCCTCATCCACTGAGAGCAGAGCCAGAGAGGCGCTGTCGGTGCTGCTGAGTGGGTCTGCATACTGTGGCCCATGGGGCTCCACCATCCAGCGCATCACGTTGACTTTCATCTCCATGTCATCAATCATGTGGTCAATATGGCTGATCTCCTGCTCCATGATGCTGCGCTCCTGGCTCTCTAGTCCAGCAGGGAGGTTTGGGCTCTGAGTTTCATTCAGGTCTGGGAGACTGAGTGCCCGAGCTGCCACCTCACTGCCTCCTCCTGCATGACCAAAATAGAAATAGGTAAAATACTTTCACTTTTCATCCAGTTAAACATGGTTGAACTGGTTCTAACATTGTCAAACACTAATGAGGCCTAATATAACAGTTCTGCAATGAATCCAGCCCAATCCAGTTTTTTAGCAGCTTTTGAGGAATCAAACCAGATGTTTTATAATGACCTGTTGCTCCATCTCCAGCAGCTTTTTAGGAACAGAACATGTGAATATTGCAGTAGCTTAGTGTGTTTCCAGTTAGGCACCAAATGTGGATGTACTGTAGTGTTTTTTAAGGCACAAAACCTGGGTGATCAGTTACAACTTGTTGCTGTGTGTCCAGCAGGTTGTCACAGTTCTTCCTGCAAAGATAGCAGCCAGGAAAGCAATAGTTTTTTGCCAAAACGTTACTAGACTTTTAGCAGGGATTGTAGCAAGAGACAATGTTACTTTTCCCATGGGGTTTGTGCCAAAGAAAATGGGAATTTTATGCCAAAACATAATCTTTTTCTGACCATAACTAAGTGTTTTGGGTTTTTTTTGTTTGTTTCTAATCATGACCACATGCTAACCACATCATTGTTTAAATGTAAAGTTCTAACTTTACCGCTATATAATGCCACGCAAATGCTACATATTATCCATGGTTTGCCAACATTTTTTCTAATGATTCGGTTGCCAAAATCATAACTTAATGATAGTTTTGGTGTTCAAATATTCATATTAATTTCTATTATCTAGGGCTATGATTTACCTTGAAGGCCAGTTTGCACCAGGGTTTTACTGTTGGCCAAAGAGAAGATGTCCCCCATGGTGAAAACTTTGCACATGTCAACATGGAGGAGCTCTAGGCTGGAGGAGAAGGCCACCCAGAGGAGCTCCATCTCCTTACGCTGCTCACCAGGCAGGCTCTTGTTTCGGAGATGTGAGGTCAGATGACTACAGATGGCCACGGCCAACATCTGGGCCTTTTCTCGTGTTTGCCGCAACTCATCCCGTAGCTGCAAGCTGTCCGTGCATCCACCAACACATGAGGCCAAGTGCCGGTAACATGCCACCACCTGAATGAGGGAAAAGATAAAGATTTATTGCTAACATATATGCAAGCCATAGGAAAGAATCTTTTATTAATAGACATAAGCTTAGTCCTGGAGGATCAGCAGCTGTGGTTTCAATGAAAAATATTAAAATTAATCTTATTATCATTGATCTATTATTAGATAAGCCAAAACAACCTTGTGCACTCAGAGCATGGATAGATGAGGAGGGAACATAACCATGATAGTTATATATGCTCTATTATTTGTTTGATTTGTATACTGTATGTGAGGGTTTTTTAAAAAATATTTTTCCATACAGTATTTGTATAAGGCTTCAACCTGCATAGCAAGCAAATATCCATTATTAATTAAAATGTGGTTGAAGACATCCAAAAACCTTTTCTCATTGTGCAAAAACATCATGTTTATAGCAAAAAACATAGTAAATTATGGTTAAAACTGCTGCATGTGCATCGATAACTGAGCCAAAATGCCAGGCATGGCCATGACGTTATCTAACACAGATAGTAGAAGGGTTACAAAGATGCAGTGGACCAAGAAATTCTTTTCAGTGAGAGTGCTTTTTTAGCCACAGGGGGAAAAAAGATGCCAAGATGTCTTGTATACGTTTAGTCTGTGAAATATTAACACAAGGATTAAAACAAGACATAGTAAATACGGTGTAATTGCTGATGCAATACATATAGCTTTGTAAACAGTTTCTTACTCTTTTGCAATATATATATTTTTCATTCATTCAATTCACAATCATTTCCTTATAAGAAGTACAGTGGAAGGTGTTAATATACTCTGACCGGACGGAACTCTAGTTATGAGTTATTGTTATTAGTTTTGTTGTGCTGCTTTCAGATGCCTTTCACAATCATTTAAACCTGTGAAACCTGTGACAATTTGAGATAATTTTTTTGAAAACATGGAAAAAAGGCAATGAGCAACTTTACAAGAAATATCCTACAAATGGCAAAAAAATGTGTAAAAAGTGACAAGAAAATAGAGATAATTAGAAGTTACAAAAAAAGTCCAGAAAACAACGTTTATAATTATATTTACAATTACAGAAGAAATATATATTTTAGTATTTATTTTATTTTATTTGTATTTTTATTAAGGTCATATTTTTGTTTCCTTTTCTTTTTTAAAAAATTAACACAAGGATTAAAACAAGACATAGTAAATACGGTGTAATTGCTGATGCAATACATATAGCTTTGTAAACAGTTTCTTACTCTTTTGCAATATATATATTTTTCATTCATTCAATTCACAATCATTTCCTTATAAGAAGTACAGTGGAAGGTGTTAATATACTCTGACCGGACGGAACTCTAGTTATGAGTTATTGTTATTAGTTTTGTTGTGCTGCTTTCAGATGCCTTTCACAATCATTTAAACCTGTGAAACCTGTGACAATTTGAGATAATTTTTTTGAAAACATGGAAAAAAGGCAATGAGCAACTTTACAAGAAATATCCTACAAATGGCAAAAAAATGTGTAAAAAGTGACAAGAAAATAGAGATAATTAGAAGTTACAAAAAAAAGTCCAGAAAACAACGTTTATAATTATATTTACAATTACAGAAGAAATATATATTTTAGTATTTATTTTATTTTATTTGTATTTTTATTAAGGTCATATTTTTGTTTCCTTGTTTCCCATATTTTCAGGTAATTTTCTTGTAACCTTTTCATTAATTTCTTTATAACCTTTAAGCCAATTGTTGTTTGGTTGCTCATTGCCTTCTACCCATGTTTTTGCAAGAATTATTACCTTTTTACATTCTTTATGTCCTCAACAGTCACAGTTTAAATAAAAACTGTTAAAACATGGAACAGCCTACCTTTATCAGAGAATCCACCTGAGCCTTCCCATCAACCAAAGCCTTATCTGTGCCAACTGTGCAGTCATCACCCACTTTGTTATTTACAAGTGGCATGAGGATGACTTGTGCAGAGTCTCAGACTCTGCCACAGCAGGCGAGATTTCAGCCCGGCTGCCCTTCACTTCTCTGGCTGCCCCTGCTCCTCTGCCTCCCCTGGAAGAAGCTTCATTCAATAGCCAAGGGCTGACTCAATCCCAAAGCTGCATGATATGCTGCGATAATCCACTCCAATGAATAAATTGCAAATACGGATACTAAGCATACTTTGGTGTCTGAAAAATCTCCCACAACGAGCCAAAAGTGGGTAAAAATGGATACAACTGCTAAGCAAGGTGCTAATCCTGTGATTTGACCCCTTTGCACTGACGCAGGTCAAGACGAACTGCTAATCTTATTAACTATCACCGAGACCAGAGAGATACAAGAGCAGCTGGCTGTCTCTACCACAATGGCCCTTTCACTAACTGAGGAAGCTGCTTTGTTACATCAAGCATACTGCACTGGATACACCTCTTTTATTCAACTGTAAAGGTAAACATGCTACATAACAAGTAGAAATATTACGTTTCATGTATTGCATTGGTTGAATATTAATAGATTTTTACTGATATAGACAAATAAGCAAATTGAATAGTGATGCACTTAGGGATTTGAATGCAGGTTTCTTTAGCCTATCAGGGTCCTTTGTGGTTTATTTCCCCTCAGGCACTACATAATGGACGGCCTCATTTGACCAGGTTCACATGTCTGTGTTCAAAGCATGAACTCTGTGGCATGACATTTCTATAGCAGTGTATGTATGCATGCATAACACGGTTTCTATGTGTTAAAAGCAGAGCCCGAGAAATAAAACCATACATGTTGGGGCTATGAAATGACATCACACTAATGGTACTTAGACTTGAAGTCATCCCAAAACCAAAGGAATTGATATTGGGAATAACTGAGATAAATAGATTTCATGCCTAGAAGTTTTGAGCAATTTTATTTTATAAACACACATAAAAATACAAGAAACACTCCACCTGAATAAAATGACGAAACACTTGTTTCTTTTACCATGTACCCTAAAACTGTACAAGTTTTTAAAAAATCTCCTTTAGTGCAGATGCTGGGCTTTTCAGTGATGTGCACTCCGCAGCGTTTTCCTGAGCGTTCGGCTGGTTGTTCCCTTCCTTGGAGAGGTCACCGCTTCCCTGATGTTGGCAAGCAGGCCCCGCTTGGTTTTCATCTGCACAGGGGACTTCTGGGAGAGTTTGGCAAGTTCTGCCTTCAGCGAAGCAATCTCCCTGTCCTTGTCAGCAATCTCCTTGTCCTTTTCAATGTTCTGCCGGAGGACCTCATCTATATATTTTGTCTTGATGGAGTAAAAAGAAACAGTTTGGTTTTTTT
Organism: Plectropomus leopardus; assembly: GCF_008729295.1. Classification (NCBI taxonomy): domain Eukaryota; kingdom Metazoa; phylum Chordata; class Actinopteri; order Perciformes; family Serranidae; genus Plectropomus; species Plectropomus leopardus. The sequence goes on from NC_056483.1 coordinate 18,211,643, forward strand.
GTGCCATTTGAAGTTGTTTGTCATTATTTACGTGTTGAACCTGCCCTGCTGTGTATACCCCTACTTTGAATCCCCTCACCTGATCATCAGCCTTCCTCTGCAGAGCCTCCAAACTCGCTGATTTCTCCATGAAGTCATCTCTGAACTGCTGAAGCGTTTTATTGAGCTCCATCAGCCTTTTCTCTAAGGACAAAATCAACTGAACCGAACATGTAAAATTAAGATTGATTACATAACTCCACTGAGCTGATGTTTAATTGAGATACATAATTAAAATGTTGTCCTTGTTACCTGTTGTTTATCCTCGCACATCCTCTCAATGGCACATTTTTCTTTGTAAAGCCATTTGAATCGATCGTCCCCTGTGGGGCGAAAACAAGCTGATTGGTGTATAATGATTTGAAAATACAACATAAAAATATTTGTAAAAATATGCTGAATATGAATGTCTTTACAACCAATAAGATTGAAAATAAAGTTGTCAATATTCATCCCAGACGACAGTTTCTGTTAGGCTGTGTGTATGAACAGACAGGATGCTAACCTGCTGCTTCTGTCCCTTTAGATGGTTGAGTCTGGCATGACTGATCCACTGCTGGAGCTGCAAACACTCCTCTGATGCTGGACGTTAAGGTCTCCAGCTCCGACACTTTGCGTCTCAGGACCTACACAGTTGGTGAGAGAAAAATATGAAGTTTTAATGATATGCCCAAAATCTGAGGATTCTGAAGGTTTTCTTTGGTGGCTTTACATGGGACAATACCAATTACTATGAGGTCAAATTTGACTATTCATAATACAACAACAGACTTAAGGTACAGGGATTTAAAATGTGCAGAATTTCATAACATATCTTAAAGTAGAAATAAACACTATTTTTACTCCAACTTGTCATTTTGAAGTGAATTTTGATTGGACAATGTAATGGCTCTATAATAATGACACCATTGTCATTTAGATTGGTTACCTATAAGCCTCTCTTTCACTATGTAATTCTGCCTGCCATCAGGTACAATCTTCTGGGAAAAATGAAGGCTCAGATTATGGCACAAAGGAAGTACCTGAACCTTTGTGCAACCAAGACAGAAGAGAATATCCCTTTTGTTGTCCCCTGGTAGTGATCAGTAGCCATCCTCAGTAAGCAAAGAGTATTAATGTCAACTTCTTTGCAGTTACTGTCTCCAGCAAGTAACTTGGTAGTTACTCAGGGGAAAATACAAAGTGATCCAAATGTCTTTGCAACAGTGGTGCAAACAATAACACCATGCAGAAATGCTCAGAAGGGAGAAGTTGAACAGTTCATTAAAAGACATACCTCCACTTTCTCTTGTTCAGCAATGAACTCATCCAGAGGCACGTAGTTATCTTCCAGATTGTTCATAGCACTCTGGTAGGCATGTTCTTTGATAGCGTCCTTGTACATCTCAAAAGTGTTCTCCAGTTTTTCCTGGTAGCTCTCCTTCAGCTCTTCTATCTGTCGACTGAAAAGTTTAACAAATCTTATCCACCAAGTCTAGTGTCATTTGGCCTTTAACAAGGTTTTACTTAGCGAAAATGTGGCAGCATTTTTAAAAAACATATTGAAAATCACAAAAATGAAAACTGTGTGCATATAATGGAGATGTGCATCACTGGCATTCTCCTGCAAATTAAAAAGAAAAGTAACTTACCTGCGCAGTTCTTCACTCTCCATGAGCTGCTGTAACATGGCGTCTCCCATTTCCTTCCGGATCTCCATTTCCTGAACCAGGTTTCGTCTTCGCTCAGCCAGGAGTTTTGTTCGCAGGCTCTCAATCATATTTACAAGCTCCTAGGTGAGGAGAACATTTACTGGAGATAACTTTGAGCTGCACACTGTATCTCATAATGAATGAAGGTTATTCCCCAACTACTGTACCATGTTTAGCAGGTAATTTTACGTCTACCATCTTGTTTTTCTGTTAGGTTAACAATATTTGCTAATTGGCATTAAACACGAAATAGCCTACAGCTGATGTGGATAGAATGTTAGTTTTGCAGTTAATTGGTCTTAAACCAAACATATTGGAGAAATTGAAACTTTGACTGTATGATTTACGTAAATGAAAAGATAAGGGATCATCAAAGTTATTAGAATTAATCTTCGGGTGAACATGAATAAGTGCACCAAATAGAAATCCATCTCATAGAGCTATTGCACTCAAAAAAACACAAATTTCGCCATAATGGTGGTGCGACAGGTAGGGTCAGGGAATCACCAGAGTCAGCCGGATTCATCCTCTGGGCAACCTGAATGTCTGCGCTAAACTTTGTAGCAACCCATTCAATAGTTGTCGAGACACAAAAGCTAAAAATGTGAATGTTATGGTGAACTTGAGGGAAAGTTGGGCGAGTCAGTAGGATTCATCCTCAAGGGACCATGAATGTCTGCGCAAATTTTTGGTGATCCATCATCTGTTTTTGTGGTGATCCACCTTGTCACCACAAAAAGCATGTTGAAAGAATAAACAACATACTGTTGACACATTGCATTCTTATGTTGGACAGACGTTAAATTTAGCTTGGAATGAAAATTGGTTTGACAATGCTTTAAATGTCTAACGGCGTTAGAATTTTACGTTGTATGGACGCTAACACAATGACGTCTTGCAGACATTGGGTTTTTGTCTCCACACCTCATGACTAAATGTTGTTATTCTACATTAAGATAACATTGGCATGAAATGTTTGGAAGCCGTTGGATTTCAGTTAGCACCACAACTTAAAATCAAACGTTATCTGTCGTCAGTTTTCTACATCATCAGTGACATTGGCATAACATTGGTGGTAATCTGGGATTTCTAAAACTATATTTGAATGTGACATTGAGTTATTGGTTGTACATTCTGTGGCAGCACAGTCATGTCACCCTCGTCTTCGTCATCAAGCAGCTCCTCCTCGGACAGGTAGCTCTCCAGGGCCTGGTTGTTGAGCACCACATTCCTCAACAGAGGCTTGCCATCACGGCCGACCAAACAAGGAGCCAGAGATTCCAGAGGCTTGTCTGGGATCACCTGCACCACCTACAGACAGCACCCGGAGGATTAGTGGTTCTATATAGAGACACATCTCTTTGTACACACCAGTATGTACTCTGACTAACCTGTTTGGCTACAGCAGAGAATTTCATAACATGGAGAGTCTCGTCGTAGGTGGAGGCACACTGGTTAATGTTGACGATCATCGACGCTCTTCCTTTGCCGAGGAAAACCGCCTGGAAAAGCTTGGTGAGTTTACTCTCTCTGAAAGGAATGTAGCCGCTCTTCATTCTGAAGATCAACACATAAGAAAAAGAGAACTTTAACGATGCAAAAAAAAAAAAAAAAACACACATGTTGGAGGGATTCAATGATGCAAAAACATCTACAATCACACAGGGTCATTGCTGCCTTGTACACCGATGAAAGCTATCTCTTGCACTACATTTTAACTCTTTTAACCCTTTGAAACCTGGATTGACATCAGTTTTCTTGTGCTGCATTCACATGCCATTCACAAGCTATTTAATCCTTTGAATTGAGCAAATTGGATTGATTTCTTTTGGAAGCATGGGGGAAAGTTTCTAAAAATAAGTAAAAGGTGAAATTATCTGAAATGTTGGAGGATTATTAGAAAATTATCTAAAAAATGAGGTGGAAAATGTTGTGAAAACTATGATTATAATTATCATAAGTATAAATTGAGAATTGCTACGCTTAAAAAAAAACTTAAATATTTTTAATTTTCAGCACTTTCTTTGCTTCTTTTTGTGTATTACTTTTCTTTTTTTGTTTGTTTATTTTCAGATATTTTTCTTGTAAATTTTTACTTATCTTGCTCATTTTTGGGTCATCATTTCCTTCTCCTCATGTTTTTGAAATCAAAATCTCACATTTAAAAGAACGAGCTGTACCTGTCAGTCTGATTGTTGCGAAGGGCAGTGATGCACTTCCCCCAGAATGAGCAGGGAGTTGTTGATGTTCCCTGCCTCCTTCAGCCTCTCTCCAAACGTCTTGGTTTTGTTGCATCTTTCAGAGCCAGCCAGGTCACACAGAGAAAACCTGAGAAGCACAAATCAATCTATAACTCGCTTTTCTGTAGTTTATCTCCTTTAATGGTGCTGTAGCTATCAGAATGGTAATTATAACCATTTAAACTGCTTGTTGTTTTTCAGATGATAATAAATGTGAGCCCTTTAAACTACATTTTTTTTCTCTCTTTTGTTATCATAATTACATCATGTTCCATATTAGCACCATAGAGCCCAGTCTTGCCCCTTGTTCTTTTTATTTTATAACACATTTCATATATTTTAAGTATATGAAGAAGAATGTATACATGAGTACATTATACCTACAAACATTTAGTGGTGATGCACAAATGTGCATGTGGATGCTTAAACAAAGGAGTTGTAGAGGTCCTTCTCTAATACATTGACATTAACAAAGACGTTTATGAGCTCAACTGTCTAATTTTTATTGTACTGTCAAATCTTATATGAAAATTTCTTGGTTTTTATTTTATTAAATTAACAGTTCACTCTAAAATCAAAAATATATATTTTTAATTATATCTGGAGTGCTATTTATCAGTCTTGATTGTTTTAGTGAGAGCTGCCGAGTGTTGGAGGTATCAGCCATAGAGAAATCTCGGTGACTCACACCAAAACATTGATTGATAAATAGCACTACAGGTAAGAGTAAACTTTTTTCTTGTTTTGGTTCAAACTGTCCCTTTAAATCTGTTGTAATGACTATGTGACTTCAGTTTTTCAACGTTGTTTTTAAGTCATATTTTGATGAGATATACTTACTCTGAAATCCTTTTGACTGCACTGTCATCGATCTTCAGTAACTTCATGGTGAATATGCTGTGGCTGTAAGGAAAGCTTCTGTAAGTTGTTAAAACAGAAAATTAATACTAGTAAAAATGTAATGAACAAAAATATTTTGCCTTCTGCTGGATGACTGGTTCATCTTTGTGGCTGCAGCGCTTCTGTTTTTGTTTCCAAACTGTAGTAGTTTGGAGGCTTCGGACAGGGTCTGGATGTTAATCCACCTGAGATCTGAAATTAAAAACACACTTTGTTCTTCTTCAATTTTAAGCCCTTAACCCTTTAACGTCCAGATGGACAGTTTTCTTGTGTTGTGCATTCAGACACTGTTCACAAACACTGACACCTCTGAAACCTGAGAAGAATGGTTTGATTTCTTTAAAAAAAAAAAAGACGGGAAAAACAAAATGAGCAACATGTACCATGAAAAGGTGACAAAAAATTGTCTGAAAATTAGATCGGATGGGTTATTGGATTTTAAATATTAGAAAAATGATAAAAAATACAGGGAACTATATTTATAAATCTCTTCTTAATCTTAATATAATTATAAATTATTTCTTAACAATTTCTCGAGGTCATTTTCTTATTTTTCCAATTGTTTGTTTGTAATTTTTTACTAAATTTCTTTCTAATTTTTGGCCATTTCTTGTTAATTCACTCATTGCCTTTCCATGTTTTTGAAAGAAATCAAACTAATTTGCTCAGGTTTCAAAGGGTTCAGCAGCCTAAAGACTATTGCTGGTATGTTTTCTACCAGCTTTAGAAAAGCGCATGATAAAGTCAAACTCACACCTTTGACATAAGCATTTCCGCACCGTCGTCACACACTCGAAGAGCAGCACGTTTCTTGGACTTGGAGCACAAGGAAGGTTGGAGCAGATCATACACACACTCATTGTAGATTTCAAAGAATGCTACCCATAATGCAAACTGGCTGCTGTCTGCTTCTGTTGGGTTGCTTGCCAACACTTAAAGGAGATGAAGACAGACAAAGGCATGAAACAAAAACATCTACGGAAAAATTGGTATCATGCATAATGGCATCCTTCCTTTTGTCATTCTTGCCTGAAATCCTATAGCAATGGTCTATCATTTCCCTAAATGAACGCACACTGATAACTCGAAGCCTAAACTGTTTTTAAAATGCATGACAATGTATGTTCAGTATGAGTAGAATCAGTGAGGGTTACCGGTTTGATCGTAGGACAAAGAGGAGGATGAGAGACCAGTAGACAAGGTCTCTAAACCAGCACTGGCTCTGAGAGGATCACACTCCTAGATGGGAGCAAATCATCATAATGGTATATCATCACAATATTTTCTGGCAAAGCAGTAGGAAACAACTTAAGTTGAAGGAATTTTCTCACATCTTTGACTGAAGCAAAAATAGCAGCTTTTGAGTTTCTCTCCTGCTTGACTTGGTCAGGATCCAGATACTGTGCATCGTTCCTGAGGTAGGGTTTCAGGTCCATCGCCTCGTACTGACGGCCTCCGATGTAGTGGAAGGTGGCATTCAGCACTCGAGGAAGTATTCCCGGCTCTTTCGGAGTTCCTAAAAACATTTCACAACAAACTTAGACTGGCAGAAGAACTTCATAGGACTTCTGACGAGAGGTGGGAGCAAGTCATTGTTTTGCAAGTATCAAGTAAGTCTTTGCTATCAAATCCAAAATTAAGTACCAAGTCAAGACAGGCATGTCTCAAGTCCTTAACTTTGAGTTTCAATTTTTGCTCTCCAGATGTCTAAAAATGCACATATTTAGATCAGGGAAATACATCAACTGAATGAATTTGGTGTTTCTTGTTATATTTACCTTGTCTCATATTGGAAAAATGTCTAGAACTTTCTCTTCCCAGATTGGCTTGTTGTAATGTGGTAAATGCTTAAGTCAAAAGGCTCAAGTCCAAGTGAAGTCACAATTTATTGGAATTAAAGTCCAACTTTAGTTGCAAGTCCTTTTTTGATTGTCAATTTAATATAACTTTGTGACTTGAGTCTGATGAGTCCAAGTAATGTGACTCGAGTCCATACCTCTGTTTTTGACGGTGACTGGCGCTCATTCAGATGTTTTCTTTCCATCTTACCTTGGATGGTGTAGGTTTTCCCAGCATTGGTTACACCATAGCTGAATATCAGTGCATTCTTCCCTTTCAGGAAATCAGACATTTGGCTTTTGACAGTGTCTTCAAACAGTTCGGACTGGGTCTTTTCAGGTCCAAAAATCTAAAAGCCAAAAGAAAGATTGATTGAAAATTGATGTGTGTGGTGGTCTAAAATGGCACATAGCTGGTCCAGAATGTTTAAGAAATAAATGAGGACCTCAATCATGTTCAGGCAGATAGATAAACAGTACTACAAACTTCAAATGTAGCAAACCTGTGAGAAGGAGAACTTGTGAAGTGACATGCCGATGCCCTTCTCGCTGCTCTTCATGGTTGCAGAACCCTTTGGTGCGTTCAGTGTCACCGTCTGACTATTTTCAATCACTACACAATCCTGAAAGGAAAAAATAACAGTGGTCACATTCACTGTCATGATTATTTTTTGGTACTTTGGTGATGGACTGGATGACACCTTTCATATTCAGTACCTGATCCTCATTGTCTGAGAGCTCCTCTTTGGAGAAGGGCCTGACTCTGAGGTAAACTCTCATGGTCTGCTGCTCAGCACCACCTGGGAGCTCAGTCTACAAATAAAAATGACAAAAGAGGAGCTGAAGAGACAGATTATATAAAATCATGGTAAAATAAATCTTTTTGGGAGCATAAAATGAAATCAGAGCTATGAATGAAATAGCAAAGCATACAGGAAAAAAAACATCACCTGTTGGGAAGAAGCACTGCCAGAACGAAGATCACAAGTCAAGTCCATGTCAACAGGCTCCATTAAGACGCTTTCTTCATGGGTCAAATCAATAACTGTACTCATCATAAAGCCACTCCGATCAAAGTTGTGATCAAGTCTTTGCACAAATGGAGCTCTGACAGTTCCTCACTGTTAAGGGGGGAAAAATCACAAGAAATTCTGAGTCATTTCACCAAAATGTAGGGCTGCTGATGTTCATCCACTGAAAGTCAAGGAGCTTGTAATGAGCTGTAATTGACAGCAGGTGTGAAGTCAAACAAATCACCAGGACTCACCAGAGGACTCAAGCTTTACTAGGTAGAGTTCAACAGAGATATGCAGTCTTATCCAAAGACTTCTGTTTTCTACTAAAAAATAAATTAAAACAGACATTACTGAGTCAGTTTCATGACTTTATGTTATATTTTAATATTTACTATTATCTTTTAATTGCTTCTTGTGGTCAGTGTGGTCCCTCAAGTCAGTATATTCAGTATGTCTGGGTAATGGTGACAGAAGTGCATGCAAAATTAAATGTGACCTTTCTTCTTTGAAGTTGAAGCAAAGTTTGCAAGTTTGAATGTATTTAGTCAACTTAAAAGTTAAAATATGTTGTAAATGCTTCATTGTAGTTGAACTCTTAACCTGGGGAACTGTATATGTCTTTCATGATGTGAGCCATATGATTTTTCTTAATAAAAACAAAAAATGGGGATAACAGGGTGTCTACAGGTATCACACTTCAGTATAATCATTTTCAAACCGTTTCAAGATAATTAACTTAAGTTGGGACAATTTTGGACTAATACTTTCATATTCAAGCATCGCAAGTAAGTATTAAGGTAACAAATATATATGTGGTCATGTGCAGAGGTAGGTTTCATGTAGGGATATGGCTATTAGAGTGAGTCAGGTTTATCCATATTTTGTGAACAGACCAGTGGAAATACTAAGTAAAAAGACAGTGTTGCTTTAAGGGCAGCTTTAAAGATTTGTAACAGTCTAAATGAAGGAAACTAAAATATAATTGGATGTTTGTGGCAGTTAAGACTTCATACATTCAAAATTAAGACTATTCAATCCCTTTTGAGGCCTAATATTTATAAAATTCAACTCGACATTTTAAGACTTTTAGAATCACTTTTAGACACCCTGGGAAAAGAGTAAAAAATAAAATAAAATAAAATAAATACAAATTATAGTGTGTAACTGTCAGATAGCCACACACATCTCTGCTGTGACTGCCCAGTAACATCACCAATTATTCAAATTACAAGTTTAACCTTAGCAAGAGGATGACTGAAGTTGGCTGCTAATATTAATTCATTTTGCTCTCAAAAGTTGAACATGTGACTGATGAGTCCTGCAACCATTTTACATGTACATATCCATTTACATATTTACAAATCCAGGTGAACTAAACTGCCCCAGATGTCATTTAATCTACTAACATGTCAGTCATAGATTTGATAAGCAACTCATTGTATCAACCAGCATGTCAAAAAGTGAAAAATAAGGCCTCACTTTGGACCAAAAACATGTTAGTCACTTCATTAGAAGCCAATTAAAGCACATCATCTGTAAAAAATACCCAAGTTCAATGCAATTTCACAATTATGAAGATAGCTGGTTGCAATCTAAACATAGCACAATAAGTAAGGAGATATGTGTTTGGCGTTTTCTTTGTTGTAACAACGCTTCTTGGCAATAAATCGTATATCGTTGGAAAGCCTATTTCCTTTTTAAATGGTGCCACATTTGTAAAGAACATGCATTTATGGGATGAGATGTGGGTTGCGCCCATGAAAAAATTTGCCAAATCTCCTCTGCCAATGCTAAACAGCTTATTCTTATATTGACTCTTATTTGGTGGATTAGATGATTGAAGAAACATGACATACTAGCATTTTAACAACTTATTCATTTAACAAACAGGAGCCTCAGTAGCATGTGGAAGAACCATGCACAGCCACAACAGCCTGGGACCTCCTCCTCATGCTGGTCACCAGCCCGGTCACACACTGCTGTGGGATGCCATCCCATTCTTCAATCAGCATTTGTCACAAGTCAGCCAACATGGTTGTGCTACTTTTGACACAATTCTTGGAGCAGACACCAACTGACCACTGTAGCAGGGCCCATGCTCACAGGTGCTGACAATCAGGTGCCAACCATTGCACCTGGGGGTACCAAAAACTCAAAACAAGAGTCAATAGAAACAGCAAGTAAGGCTGTTTGGCACTGGCAGAGAAGATTTAGCAAATTTTTCATGGACATAACCCACATACTCAGCTCTGCTGCTCATCCTCCAAATGCATGTTCCTTACAAATGTGGCACCATTTAAAAGGGAAATAAACAGGCTTTCCAAATAATCTACTAAACACTAATTTCCTTACTTTTTATGCGTAGTTTAAATATCCTCCTACACACTGCCTTTTAAAGTATAAAATGTTCTGTGCTTCAGACAAGAAACCACCCAACAACACCACAACTGTTTCCTGATTTGTTTCTTTATTGAATCATCTGCACCATTTATGCGTCTGCGATGGTAACTTCAACCTCTACACCTGGCTCAATGCTGATGGAGGTGATCTGCTTGACGATTTCAGATGGGCTGTGCAGATCAATGAGGCGCTTGTGGATCCTCATCTGGAAGCGATCCCAGGTTTTGGATCCTTCACCACAGGGAGTCTTTCTGGTGGTGATGCGCAGAGTCTGGAGGGTGCAGGAAAAAAATGATTTTATTTATCCAATATACCACATGGTAGCAGTCCCGTATTCACACTGCACTCATGCTGTTCCTGTGCTCTCAAAAGGTATTTTCACGTCAACTTTCCAATATACTATTCGCTTCAGACTCTGTGTCAGAATTATGGAAGGTATTCTAGCATATTTTCTTGCCATTATTTTCGCATGTGGACTACTACATTTATATCTCGCACCTTCTTGATTTGTGCTATACTAGCACCCTGTTAGATAAGTCTTGTGTGTTGCCATTTATAAATGGCAACAAAGAAACTTTAGGAGAACAAAATGAGAGGAGCATGTACAAAAAACATTGTTAAGCTTTTGTGGGAAATGTGGCACACAGTAGATGGTCAAATTGAGATGTATTTGGTGTTACAAAATTAGATCTTATGAATGCCCATGCAAGTATTGTCCAAGAAAGTCTTATATATAGTTAATGTTTAACTCAATGTGCATAATGAGTGTCTGTCTGTCCCTGTCTTCAGAAACCAACACGTGGTAGATGCCAGACTTGGCGATGTTCATTTTAACAGCAAATTCACATCTTAAAACCATGCAGTAGGAAAAAACCCCAAAACAAAACAATTGTCTAGCCCATGTGATTCAGTACCTTGGTAGGCATGCGGACGGGTCCCTTCACCTTCAGGTTCTTCTCCTTAGCCCCACGGATCAAGTCAGCACAGACTGAGGATTATATAAAGAAAAAAACTTAAAAAAACAAGTAATTGCCCATCACTTTATTATACTTTTAAAGTAATGGCTCAGAATAGCGTATACAGTCTTCACTGTTAATAAGATAGAAATTGTATCCTCATAGCTCAAGTTTATGTTCCTTTCTCAAATTTAACTACTTTGAGTTCAGTTACCTTTCTCCAGAGATTTGACGTTGCGGCTGGTGAGGGTGATACGGATGCGGTGAATGGCAACCTCAGTCTCAACAGGTGCCTTGCCAGTGTCCTTGAAAGCCTGCATGAATGGGGAAAAAAAGTTAAACACAGAACCTAACATTAATGTTCACAGGATTTCAGATAACAAGAGACTGCAACGAAAACAGACATACTGGAGGATCCAGAAGAGTAACTGGCTATGGGTTGTACTGTTTTACACTAACAGTAGGGCCTTGGCTAACATCACCTGCATTGGTTTATGGTTTACCATTAACCCCTTAACAACAGTTTTTCTTGTGTTTTCAGTTGCCTTTTACAAGTTTTTGAACTTCTGCAACCTGAATAATTCTATCTAAAAACCATGGGAAAACAAGAAACAAGACAAGAAATTAGTAAAAGCAAACAAGAGAACAGCTTGAAAAGTAATGTTTAAAAAAAGGATAGTAATTCAGGATAGTAATTTACTTGTGCCTTCACATAGTTTCGGACTTGCAGATACTTTTGTACAGTACCTACACGCAGAACCAGCTAAATAGCACGTGGGGCGCCAAATATTGCAATAAATTCTACCAGAAATGAGTGCTCTAGTGTAGGTAACGAAGTCTAATGTTGCTCGTTTTGAAAATACAGCAAAACAACGTAATGTTACTGTCTAGGTGCAAATGGATCCCGTCCAACATGACTTCCTATGAAAAACTACAGGAACTTGCATATATAAATAACCACAAAAAGCTAGAGTGTGCGTTTACAAATACAATTAACTCGTGAAAAATCTACAATATAACCACAAGGGAGCACGAAAAAGGAAATGTTACTGGTGCATTTTTAGATATGCCAAACTATCAGTATATTTGATAAATCGGGAAATTTGATTTATTGTGCACTGTACAGTAGGCAATGTAATGTAATTGTAATACTAATAGATTTTGTATTCAAGAGTCACATTTTTTTATAACTTGTGGCGGGACATCTGCTTGAAGCACCATTAGCTGTGGTAGCTAACGTTAGCCAACAGACTCCGGAGAGTTTCGATGTTCAAATTAAGCTACAAAATTATGACATTACGAAAAAATGAGCTTCGAACGAAGACGTTAAAACTTGTCTCTGATAACACATACCATTTTGATTATTCCTGACCGACTTATTCGGAAGAAATTCAAGCGAACAGCGGTGAGCCAGGAACAGGCGCCACCAACGTGGTTAGCTCTTGACGGAAAAGAGCGAGCAGAGGCCCGCTTCCTGCATATCTACTGTTCATCCGGGTCTCTGAGTCTTCTTCTTTGGTGTTTAAGACCAATTCCTAATCAACAGCGACATCTAGTGGTTAAACTAGTGTTGTTTTTAACCGCGACCACTACAGTCTACAGCAAGGGTTTATATTATTAAAGTCTATGGTCTGCGACCTTTACCATCAGAAATGCAATTTTTGCACAAATAACTACCAAGAAATCTGTCTGGAGCCGCAAAAGCTATTTGAGCCTTATAATGAAGGGAGCATAGCCTATTAAGTCATCATTATCAACGGGTCTAAATGAGTAGTCATTAATATTTCAACTTAATATCACACCCGGTAAAGATTTTTTTTAAAATAAAACATATATATTAACATTAGTACCACTGTGACAGTGAACAAAAGTGATACCAGTGGTGACTTCGTCCCAAGTTTTTTACTCAATTATGGCTTTCAGGTACTTCAACCCCCAATGACTGATGCACGTATAAAACGCAATAATAATCAGGATTAACTATTATAATTTATTAACTTGTAACTATGACGGACAAGGGGAAATGTAAAAGCAGTAACAGCAGTAAGCAGGGCTTTTACTTTGAAAGATGATAGCGGAAGCTAAGTGTTGTAGTTTCTTGACGCTGTGAACTTTCTAAACAAGTAACGGAACCGGGGCAGTGCCGGCTGGATGCCAGAAAGTTGTTTTGTCGAAACCAGTAAAGGAATTACGAAAGTGTTATGATTGTAAAAGATTATTCACTGGGTGAAGAGTTTGAGAAGAAGAGGAGCAGTCACTGACTTGGACGCTAAACTTTATTTTACTGTGCGTCATGATTTCCAGTCCCAGGCCGCCGCCGACTGACAGAGGAAAAGTTGTACCGTTGGACCGTAATCACTGATGAGACCAGCCGGAGTTGAATGGAGTAAACGAGGAGATGAATTTCGGTGTCCCCGCCAATTCGCTGCTGCTTCTCCGTGCCTGTGACGAGGGGGACTATGAAACCGCTCGGGGGATACTGGAGCCCGGAGCCCCGAAGGAGTCCGGGCGGCAGAGCAGGCTGCGGTCAGAAGCGGGGTCTGAGTGCAGCACCGCGGACATGTTGGCTCTGGTGCCGGTGGACTGCACGGACGAGGAGGGAAACACCGCCCTGCAGTTTGCCTCGGCCAGCGGTCATGAGAACCTGGTCCGGTTCTTGCTGCGAAAGGGGGCCTCGGTGGACAGCCGCAACAACTACGGCTGGACCCCGCTGATGCAGGCTGCTAGGTGGGGCTCATTGCACGGTGTTACAGTGTACCGAGCAGTGGTGGAAGAAGTTTTCAAATACTTTACTGTAGTAAATGTACTGACACCTACCTGTGAAAATACTCTGTTACAACTAAAAGTCACGCACTGACAGTGTTACTTGAGTAAATTAAGTATTACCAAGAAAATATGCTTAAAGTATTAGAAGTAAAAGTACCCAGTGCAGGCAAATCTTAAAAAGACCCCTAAAACTCAACGTTATTTTTTTTAATTAAAAAAAGAGAAAAACATCCAAAAACTTTTTTATTATTATTACAATTATTAACCCAAACTTAAATGATTAAAACATTAACGAAAAGAAAGTCATTTCAATAAATCATTAAAAAAACACCCACAAAACTCAGTTTTTTTTTTTTTTTTTAAAGAAAATGACTGAAAAGCAAAATAGCAATTGGCAGTTAATTTTTCTGGAAATTGTCAGCTTGATTAATCAACTAATCATTGCAGCTGTACATGTTTAAACTGTTAGGTGATTTAATTACTACAAAATATATGTTATACGATTTTATGATTCTTTATGCAAAAATCTTAATTTTTAAAGCAACTAAAGCTTTGAGATAAATATTGTGAACTAAAATGTACAATATTTTCCTCTGAAATGTTGTGGAGTAAAAATTTAAAATGCCATAAAAACAAAATGCTGAAGCAAAAAACAAGTGCCTTAAAGTCATACTTAAGCACAGTACTTTAGTGAATATACTTTGTTACATTAAACCACTGGCACTTAGAGAGGAACACACCAAACTCCATGGCAGTTTTATTTGTCATTTCAGCCTATACACGGTAAATTACTTCCTTATCCAGTATAGGAATTATCAGGAGCCACTCTTTAATTCGTTGAATAGAAACACACATTTTAGAGGAAAATAACAGTTGGTTTGCTTTTTATTCTCACAAACATTTTGCACCATAACACACTAACAATGGACACTGTGAGACTATTATAATATTAAAAGTACCCATAATGCTGTTACAAATTTGATTAACTGTTTTAAACTTTAGAAAAAAACATCTCCAAAGTCCTACCTTTTAATTTTTTCTTATTTTTTCTTTGTGCCTGTAATTCTCCTCCAGGTTTGGTCACCTGACAGTTGCCCACATCCTCCTGGAGAACGGGGCAGAGATTAATGGACGGAACAGGCTAGGTGCGAGCGTCTTGACTATGGCGGCCCGTGGGGGACACACTCATGTAGTCAAGCTACTCCTGGAAAGCGGGGCATACGTTGATGATTATGATCATCTGGCTGTTGCTGCGGAGTCAGTGTCAAACGGCAACAACAACAACAGCTGCAGGTTTGGACTGTACTTCAGACTTTAAGCTTGCTCCTCGAAGAAAACATCCCTCTCTTCAGATTTTGACAGACATCTTCAGTCTGTTTTAAATCCTTGTTTGGGAAACCTTTTTTCCACAGCGCGGCTGGTTTTGGAGGTGGTGAAGGTTGTCCAGGTGGAGGAGGTGGCAGAGAATTCATGGACATCATAGCCCTGATGGTGGCATGTCAGCATGGTCATGAGGCTGCGGTCCGCCTGCTGCTAGAGTGGGGCTCTGATGTCAACTTTTCCCAGAAGACCACAGGTTGGGGACCGCTGATGGTGGCCACCCTCAGTGGCAAGGTGGGTTCAGTGGGGTATTTCGTGCACTGTTGGTGTACATTGGTAATGAAATTTTATAGCATGTGGAAATTAAAATGCATTTAATCAAACTCTTTTTTTTTTGTTTTGAGTTATTGAAGCAGCTCACGAATAAAGTTGTGTTTTGAAGGTGGCTGTGGCTCAGCAGCTGGTGGAGCGTGGAGCTGACCCCGACCGAGTCAATGTCCTGTCCAAGACGGCCTTTGAACTGGCCATGCAGCTCAAACAGAGAGACATCAAGGCCTATCTGGACTCCATCACCACTGTCCGACCTCAGACAGGTGAGACTTCCTTCTTTCTTTCAAATTCAAATGAACTTTTTTGGCACAAAGTTTTAAAATTCAGATCTTTATTTCGATCTTACCTAATAAAATGGGAGAGTAAAATAAAATTTAAGCAAGAAAAGCAACACCTAGAATGCCCATCGGACATATTCAGTAAACAACGTGAGTATGTTGTGTCAGAAAAGGACCGGGAGAAAATAAATATGTCCCAAATCTGACCCCCTTTTCTCATTTTTAGCAACAAAACTTAATTTGAAACATGAATATTCCAAACATTTGTCCCAATATTTACCATGCGCACTTCGATCAAATCGAACAAGAATGAAGACAAAACAAGAACACACACACACACACACACACACACACAGAACAAAGAAACCCATCAATACAGAAATAAAGTCACATTATCAAAAGCAAGCTACCTATCATGTATCCCCTCTGTTCTACCACCTCATATCCCTTCAACATGTTGCTTTTAAAAATGTGTTTAAAATTCATTAACTGTTCTACGTGTTTTCAGTTCCCACACAACAGCTGTTCCACAAATTAACCTCCTTGACTCTAATACAATGATATTAAGTAAATACAGCATCTAAACCATGTTGTACAAAGTTTACAAAATAAGTGTAATAATTCTGAACATAAGAGACAAAAAGGCAGAGTTAGAACGAGTACAAAACATTTTTTGTGTAATTTTTCTAATTGTTTTGCAGTTTTTTTGGCAGCATTACTTTTACCCCGAGAAAGTGTTTAATTTAGTTTTGATGTGAGAATTTGTTGGAGTCTTGTTATTGAAATATTACTTTTGATGAAGGTGTTTTTTAAATGTCCTCTCACAGTTTAACAGGGAGTGTTGCTCTGTCTCTAATCTGTTAGCAGTATAGAACACCCATATCTCTCTCACTTCTGTGTTGCTGTCCTGCACTGCCATTAACACAGGCGTGAGAGCGAAACCAACAGCAGTGTCTCTCGGCCTCTTTGATGTGTATTAGCTCCTCTCACAAGCAGCTCAGGCTTCAGCTCAGTTATCCTGCACCGTCATATATTCTTTCAATAACTCTGAGTGTGAATGCCCCACCTGACAGGAATACCTGCAGACACTGCTCAGGGCTCTTTGTACTATAGTGGTTATATATGCAAATACATCATCACTAACCGAATCATATCATACTTACATATTTGCTAGAGATTCAAAAATAGATAGATAGCTCAACTGTATTGTCATAGCAGATATACACAACAGTGTACATGGAACGAAATTTCATTGCAACTGGCTCTGAAAAAGAAGAAACGCTGTACATAAAAATAGAATAAATAGATACATAAAACTGCACATATGCATAAATATATTGCACAGTGGTGATTACACAATTATGAGTAGTGGATTAAAAAAACAATCAATCTATAAAATTATAATAGATTGTAGATTATGGAAGAAAAGAGAGGTGACTGGCTTGCTCTGTGGATCACAATCAAATGAAGGTCATGAAAGATGGCAGATTATATTATAATCGAAAGAAATAAAAGATCACATTTCACAGAATTTGTCTTCATGTGATTTCATGTGACGAATAAATTGAGTTGAATATCAAGATCAGTCTGGCTCAGGAATGAGTAATTAGGCCGTGATGTGCCACATAGCTAATAGCTGGGCTGAAATGTAGGTAAAACACAATACTTTGGTTTTGCAGGAAAGTGTATGAAAAAAAATCACTTTTGCCATTTTTGTATCAGTCTGGCTGCCTTTTCAGTTACAGCATGCAGTTTTAAATGTATCTTACGGATCTCTCAGTTTGTCTTGTCTCTTGTTTCTTCTTCTTTTTCTCTGTGCATTTTTTTTTGTGTGAGAAGTGAACATCGCAGTGATTAGTATTTATTTACATAACCCTCCCCACACACACGCACGCACACACACACATGCACACTAACAGATGATACTGGCTTATGTGGAATCCAGCCAAGTTTCAGTGCACATCACCGCTCTCTTCTGTCTTTGCTTTTTTTCTTCACAGACGACGAGAGAAGAAGACCAGATGTGTTCAGTGCTCTAAAGTTGGGTGAGTTAAATTTAAAACTTAATTCACTCGTGCAAAACTGCAAAAAAAAAAAAATCTGTTTTGGATGTCAGACAGCTGATTGAATAAGTTAATAGTTTTTTACATTTCATTTGTTGTCATATGTTGAATCAGGGAATTCCCAGCTCGTCAAAGAGATCTTGGAGGAGGATCCTACTCAGGTGAATTCATCCAATCAGGAGGGAGCGTCACCCCTTATGATGGCGGCGGTGAGCGGTCAGTTGGAGGTGGTGCAGCTGATGGTGGAGAAGAAAGCCGACATAGACAAACAAGACGGCGTCCATGGGTGGACGGCTTTAATGCAGGCCACCTATCATGGGTAAGAGGCAGCTGCTGGTTTATTATGGTAACCTTTAGTGGAGATATGAAGTCCTCTCATAATGTAATGTTGTATGTACATTATGAGTGCTGCTGACACAACCGTCAATGCTCTCCTGCTCTTTCTTTTGTTTCCTCTCTGTCCTCCTCCTAGTAATAAAGACATTGTCAAGTACCTGTTGAGTCAAGGGGCTGACGTCAACCTGCGAGCTAAGAATGGATACACAGCCTTTGATTTGGTCATGTTGCTGAACGACCCAGGTACCCTCACCATCATCACTGTTTTACAGCCATTTGGGAAAATGTGCTCAGATTGAACCAACAGTTTGTTCCTAATAAACTGTAATAAATAGCAGATATCCACCATCTGTGAAAATAATAGTACCATCTTGAAAATAATGAAAGCTGATGTTGTTTTTTATGTTTACCTATCAATGTACGAACCTACCTTAAGACTTTAACTAAAGCAGAGGTACTCATCATTTTGCAATGATAACCAATAAAAGAATAATTTCCCAAAATGTATAGTAAATATATCATTTGGGACTTAAATCCAACAGATGTTACTCTAACTTTGAATTGCAGAGCAGATACGATTACTCCATTGATCGATTATTCAGTGAAGACAGAGAATTGATTTGCTAATGTATAGCTCATTTTTTTTCTCATGTAAAAATGCTAAAAAGTCACTGGTGTTAGCTCCTCAAATTTGAATATTTATTTTAACAAAATCATTGAAACCAAAGGTCCACTTATTAACTTTCAGCTGTATTTTATGGCCTTCCATTGTTTTGAATATTTGCTTATTTTCTCATTTCTCATAGGTAAGAACAGGAAAACCTTTTTTTTGCTACTTTTGTACATTTTACAGACCAAAAGATGAATCCCTTATTCAGGAGTATAACGCTAAATTAAAATGTAAAGAGAAAATAATCACAGGTTGGAGCCCTTATACATTGTCAAACATTAGATTCACCCATATTTTCACACTCATAAGTGGCATTATATTGCAAAAGGATATTGTTTTTATATATGCGTCAGTGTCTGAACTATGTTTTGAGAGATGTCAGGTAACATTATAATTCTTCAAAGAAGACGGCTGGAAAGCTGAAATCATATTCTAATGAAGTTATGACTAATAAGCTGTTTATGTCTTCACAACAAATAGAAAGTGGCACTTGACACAATCCATGCTTGGTTGTTTCCACGATGTCTGTTAATCCTTTCATTCAGTGAATCCTTATTTATTGTCTCTGTGTCTACTCTGATTTTCCCAGACACTGAGCTGGTGCGTCTGTTGGCGTCAGTGTGCATGCAAGTCGACAAAGACAAGTCGAAACACCGGGGCAGAGCCTTAATGACTCGCTCCAAAAGCAGACAGTCCCTCAACAACGTCCCTGTTCCACCTGACGACAAGGGAGGCCTTAAGGTAAGGGAAAAGTCCTGTTACTTTAATATTCAGTGAAAAAGTACATAATTCTTACATTTGAGTGTGAGGAGCTCCTTTTTGGTCCCTTCAACATCTACAAATATTAAAACAATTACTTAAGAAAGAAATGTTTTTGCCCAGATGCCCCATCCAGAGAGAGTTGGTATGATATCATTCACGATGTCTTTGTAATGGAAAGAATGAACTTTTCAATGAGGCTTCAGTGATAAAAAAAAGTGGAAATTTGGAAGAAGTGGAATATGTATATTTCCCCGAAATACCCTTCTTTTGTTTAAATGTTTATTCAACTTTTTATTTATTTAGCTCAAACAAAAAACATCCCATGTTCTATATTATTATTTTTGGTTTTGCGTCTGTTACTGTAGGAAGAGAAAATGTAAAAAAAAAGAAATTGCATATCAAATCTTCAATCCATACGATGTAGTGCTTGTCGATTATTTTTATATTTCATTTAATTTTAATAATTGCCCAGTGATGGAAACATTGTAAGGGAAAACACATAAGCCACGTCTATAACTCCATGACGTTTCCATGTTTGACACCACTTTCTAGTCCTGGTGGAGTCGGATGTCCAATCGTTTCCGTCGGCTTAAGCTGACTCACACCCTGAGGCACGGTCTTTCATCCAACCGCCTGGCTCCATTTCCAGACGACACTGAAACCTCACTGGACGCTACAATGAAGGCCAATAGGAAGCCTGCTGCCGTGTCTAATGGGGCGCTGGCACAAACTCCTGCCCTGGGAGGGAACGACGTCAGCGCTGCCTGGGCTGTCAAGAGCAAAGACGCTGGTGGGACACAGTCACACCATTCATTCATTCATTGTGATTCTTTTAGAGCATAATTACTGTAGTCTGTAACACATCAGATGTTTAGCTGTAAGGGAACTCCGGCAATGTCGAGTCTTAAATTCAGGAACACTAGATTTCCATTGTTTTTTCTTTTGGCTGGTGAGTAAAGAAAATCTAGCAGCCACTTGCATGTTTTACCAGCATTTGGCTGGTGGCCGGTGCTAATTTCCAACCCTGCACAGATCATGACATTGTTGTGTTCCCTGGCAACACAAAAGTATACGTGTCATTGGCTAACTCTGTGGGAACAGACTTTTTCTGGACTTAACACGCTACGAATGAATATGTCCCGTAAATCTCACAAGTTTGTCCTCAACGCCAGCCAAGAAGTCGATCAGATGAACAGTTGTCATGAAGAAATTGAAGGACAGACAGACTCCTTCCGTTTGAGTTAGACGTCACACAGCAGTTGTATGTTGTATGATGTTGTAAAGGGAATGTGTAACCGTGGTTTATTTTCATTTTGCAGGCCTTTGCAGGGCATCCTCAGAAAAGGAGGACTTTCTTATAACCACAATGGTAGGATTTTTTGGATTTTTCACTGAACACTTTTTCAGCCTCTCAGACAGTGTTGTGTGTAGAATGAATCACCTTGTGCGAAAGTTAACACGCTTGGCTGAAACATCTTTTGGATTAACCCTTTGAAACCTGGAGCAACATCACTTGCTTTAAAATGCTTTTCACAAGTATTTAAACCTTTAAACCCTAAACAAATTGCGGCGATTTCTTTCAAAAACATGGGGGAAACGGCAAAGAGCAACTTTGTTATAAATGTTTGACAAATTGCAGGAAATTACTAAATTAAGAAAATTATATTTTGAAAAAGGCTAGAGAAAAATATCTAAAAAGAAAAAAGCCAGGGAAAAACTATATTTATGACCACATTTAGATATTACCGTAAACATTGTTACAAAATTATTTTTCACATTTTTTTTGTTTTTTTTAAACTTTCTTCTTGTTTTTAGAATTTCTTTAAAAAATTGTAATTTCATGTGTTTTCTTGTTCTTTTTACTAATTTCTTGCTAATTTTTGGGTCATTTCTTCTTTAATTTCTCATTGCCGTCCTCTATATTTGTAAATGGAATCAAGCCAATTTGCCCAGGTTTTAAAGGGCTATAGGTAAGGGGATTGCACTTTATAGCTGTTTCAATAAGTGCCATTTGAATTACTGTTTGTTTGTTGTTAGTAGTGATGTTGTAGTTACAACATGTTTTCCATCTCCTCTAGCTCAGAAGTGGTGCGCCCTTGACCCGGCTGCCCAATGACAAGCTGAAAGCGGTGATCCCTCCCTTCCTGCCTCCGTCCAACTTCGAACCGTGGAACTCTGACCGTTCACGTCTCCTCCGGGAGGGAAAAAGCGAGGTGCCCCGCCTGCCTATGCCACCTCAGAGGAAGCTGAACAGCAGTGGCAACTCAGATATTGTGAGTGTTTGTGGTGAGAAATGTTTCTTCAAGGGTGGTCAACTCTGTCGTAATTCACGTGCCTTTGTTCTCCTTTTATCAGACGTCTATCAGTCGTGTGGTAAGCAGGTCCATAAAGTTTCCCAGCATCCCCAAGGGGCCGTCCTCATCCTCTCCTTCAAACTCTGGTCACTACCACTCCCCACACTCCTCAGGAGGCTCCAATGGAGTGGCGGGGATCAACCGGGACTCTCACAACCGTTCAGGTTCACACAAACATAGACAAATGCAGACATTTTGTGACACAATGGTCCGTATGCAGAAACATTCTCTTAAATTTCTCTTATATTTTCTCTGAATTTTTTTTGGTAAGAGAAAATGTAAGTGTTTAAAATAATAATAATGATGATAAATATAAATTTGTAAAAATAAATCAATTTAAACAAAGTAAGGGAAATGTGTTAAAGTTTTAAAAGTAAAAGTAAGCATTTAAAATGGTTTCTATAATTGTCTTAAATCAAAATAATTTAAATGATTAAAAGGGAAAGAAGGAAGTCCTCATACATACAGTAAATATGAGAAGCTGGAGCCATGACATGTTTTTGCACCAAAAATGACTTACTCTATTATAAAAAGAGTTGCCCATTGATTAGCTAATTAATTAACTAATTATTTTAGCTGCACTTGTACGTTTCCATATGGTTTGTGCGCAAAACTCTTAATTTATAAGGTACAGTATTTATCTAATAATAGTAGTGGAGTAAAAAGTACAATATTTCCCCCTAAAGTGGAGCAGAGTAGAAGTGAAAAGTGGCATGAAATTAAAATACTCAAGTAAAGTAAAAGTTCCTCAGATTTGCAGTACAGTACTTGAGTAAATGTACTATGTTACATTCCCGCACTGGTCAGCAGAGGGATGCACAGTAACTAAAATTATTTATTGGGATTAACGCACCAAGTAGAGCAGTATTTCTGTAGCCCTGAAATTCTGATTACTCTTAAACATTGTCTGATGATAACGTTGATTATATGATAGTCATGCATGTTCCTCAAATGTAAAATGTATTTTTCCTTGCGCTGGGCAACAATTTGTGGTGTGTGAAAATTAGATGTTTTTCTCTTAGTTTGGTAAGAGTGGTCTGGAAATTTTCTCTTACGTAAGAGAAGAGCAAACCTACAAAGAACATTGTAAAATCCCCAAAATCTATGAGTACTACCAAAATAAGAGCAAATAATGGATATGAGCAACAATAAGAGAAAATTTGTTGGTATATTGTTTCTTGCAGGAGGCACAATGTAAACATTAGCATACAAATGATTTACTCTTGCCTCTTTCATCCTCCAGGGGGCAGTGCAGACAGTGTTCTCTCTCAGATAGCAGCTCAAAGGAAGCGAGCAGCAGGCCTGATAGAGGTGAAGGCTCAGCCTCCAGAGAAACAGCCCAGTCAGACACAGAGCCAAATCCCACCACCACCCTCAGCACCCGGGCTGCCACTGCCTGATATCAGCCTTCCTGACATCCACTCCCACCCCAGTCTGGTGGCTTCGGACATCCACTCCAGAAGGGTCTGTGTTTCATTATTCCTGTGTAAAAACAGCTAAAGTGCCTCCTGTCATGTCAGTGAACTATTGCTACTGTCCACCTGTATTTTGCAGAAGATGGAGTTGAAGAAGAGACCTCAGTCAGGGAATTCCTCCACCTCTAAGAGCACTTCGCCCACTTTGACGCCGTCTCCTTCCCCGACACCAAAGCCTCCCACTGGGCCGGGAGACTCTCTGTCCTCAGCCTCTTCCCATCCTCGCTCCAAGAGCAGCGGGGGGTCCAGTAGTGGAACCATAACTGATGAAGGTGACACCATCCTGAATTCAGCATCGACTGAAATTACGTTCCGTACACCGCATACATTTGTCACAGCAAAAGTATTAATTCCACACTTATTCAGCAATTAACACCAGTCCTGTAAACATATAAAAGGAAACAGAAAAACAGCATTTATAGATGTGTTAAATTAACAGTAATTATTATTCAGAAAATTATTAGTGTTCATTCTTGATAACTTGCTTCGATAATTTTCTCAGTTACCTCATCTTTTTTGCGGGTCACTCTATACGACCTGATGTGGGATTCTACCATACACACAGCTTTAGAGAAACCATGCTCCTGTATGTTCACCATGTGCCTCCCACACAAACTAAATCTACTCATAAAAAAAACTCTGGCCACGAGTGCCAATTATGATCACATTTCCTTAGATGAATCTAAATGTTGTTTTGTCTTTTTCAGATGAGCTGTCTGGTATATTGAAGAAACTGTCCCTGGAGAAATACCAGCCCATATTTGAGGAGCAGGAGGTATTTCATCTTCACATCAAAGGGGAATTTTAGAACATTTTATTTCATTTATGAAATATACTTTTATGATTCAATAAGTTTACAAAGTCCAAGTACAGTTGGAAAATTGTTCCTTTAATTAGTTACATGTGTTTTTCTCTGTTCTCTTCTTCTAGGTGGACATGGAGGCGTTCCTGACTCTAACAGATGGAGACCTGAGGGAGCTGGGCATTAAAACGGACGGACCTAGACAACAGATCTTGGCAGCCATATCAGAGCTCAATGCTGGAAAGGTGCATTTGGTCGCAAATGTATTTTGCATCTCCACAGAAACCTCCAGTGGTGTGTTTCCAGGAATCTCTGGGCTTAGGTTATGTGTGTTTTTTCCCACTTCCAGTTTTCCACAGTATAACTCAACAGCATATCATAATAAAATGCCAACACTGTGAGCCAGCAGAGATAGGTAGAATTACTTTGATGGAAACTGGGAGAAACTTACAATAGATACCAGAGGGCTGCAATATGTTGAAGTATATGAAAAGTATCTCTGCCTGACAGTAACTGGTTTATAATGACCGTTGTTGGTTGTTATCAGGGCAGAGAGAGGCAGATCCTTCAAGAGACCATCCATAACTTCCAGTCTTCCTTTGGTAGCAGCGCCAGCAACCCAAGACAAGCTGGTGAACCACGCTGTGAGTGTCAAAGATTAAAATTGAGCTATGAACTCTGGAGGAGACACTGGAGCACTAAGTATACGCAGAAACACCATCATAATCTGTCACTTTTGTCTCTTCATCTGTTTTTCTTTCCTCAGCACCTACAGGCTGGATGAGACACCAGGTTCGTTCGTCCAACAAAAGGTAGCCCTGCAGCCCTGATGCCTGCCAGGAAGTACACCAAAGGTACTTAGAATAAGAGTAAAATGCCGCTGAACTCTAAGCAAAGGCAAAAATAATATGGATGTCTTCTGGACGTCGGTGTCCAAGACCACTAGCGGTGTTAGTGCAAGAGGACGCTGCAGCAAAATGGCCAACCACACCCTGATAATCTGCCTTTGTAGGACCCTCCAGGACCAAACTGCACTAAAGTATTCCTCTTATGGATCCTAAAGCGGGGGGATGGGGCTGGCTGAGTCCAGTGCCCTGCTGCTTTTTCACAAAGCACATGATTACCTGGCAAGTTATTTTTTATGCTATAGTGATACGGTTGCTACATCTACTGTTATTGCTGCACATGGGAGAGTTCAGAAAGATGAGAAGATCAAATCCACAGCAGAGGGAGAGCAAGCGAGAGCCAAGAGAGAGATTATTTTATCCAAACAAATGTGAGAGATATAGCACATGTATTGTAAAAATGGCAAGGTACGTGAGGAGAAAAGAAGAGAGAGATTCTGAGTATATTAATAAAATATAATAATAAAACAGGTATTAGCCAGTAATACTGTGATTGAGACTTTAAAGCAGTGGAGATGACAGTAAAGGTGCACTGATGAGGAAAGAATATGGAGAGAGAGAGGGACGTTAGCTGAGTGATTTTTTTTGTCTTTGACTGCTCGCACTAGTGTTTTGATGCCGTTTGTTTATTGGTCACTATGTAAGAAAATGATTTTTAGTCAGGACTGTGCCATCATAAATAAATAAACGTTAAGCAATAACTATGTTTTTTATTTACTGTTTAAAATCTCATTGGACTGGAGATGAGCAGATATTGGCAAAAACGCTTTGGGAGCATTTTACGAGCAGCGTAAATTTAGATTGAAAGAGTACATTAAGCAATAGTTTCCAGGGAGTCTAATCTATGTTTTGCATCTGGCTGTACCATTAAACAGTTGGGCTGCATGCAGAAAGACTGAGCGTTGTATCGTTTCTAAATATCAGGTACTTATAATATGTATCTAAAATCAGCTGTGGCAGAGTTCAGATATGAGATGCGCTCAATCATGCAATGAGTTTGGGAAAGATGAATAAACTCAAAATTTCAAAAAAGGAATCTGGATGATAAAATGAGTCACTAAACAGAAATAAACGTTTTGCCCAAACTAGCAAGTGAAATAAACTCCGGCTGTGATGAACTGTTCTGTGAAGTGTTTTTAAGCTCCTTTACTGAGGTCTCTTTAGTTGCATTAAAGAGAGACTATGCAACTTTTCAATGAAAAACGGACTTTATCAACAATAAAACTCAAGCTTATTCATATCAGCGCACTTTGGGGGTTTTGCTTTTACATCCTTATCTGGCCTGATATGGTGGTACTCCCTAAAAACGTAATTCAAGGCGTAGTTTTGCAGGACATGGCAGTGCACACAGTGAGCTCTGTGACCTTTAAAGCTTGTGCTTTGAGTGCATGTTCATACATAACATGACCTGCGTGCACCTTTGTAAGAATACACAAAATGTATGTGTGAGTATGTGCAGGTACCAAGTTATGAAGGAGTTCACTGATATAATCAGTACTTTATAGTTGCTCATTTTAGCTATTACAAATTTAAAATGCATTACAATGTGTAACCAACCTGACTGGGTTGTTTTACAGACTTGGTCCTCTTTTCTACTCGTGCTACTGCAACAGTACACTTTAGCACCAGTATGATGTAATGTTCACCTGTAGCCACAGTGGCTGCAACTTTGCAGGCTCACTTAAAGAAATAATATGTGGGAATTCTTGGTTAGTGAAAGCAAACCCCAGATTAACCATCATTTGCTATTTGCAGGGCTCTTTTCAGCGCTGTGTCGGCGATTTCAATAGCTCCCTCTTGGATGCATGCTGCTTATGGTCTGGCACCTGGTCACTACCATTTTAGAAAGTCCAGACCTCACCTGCAATGGGTCCCAGGACTGTCCCAATCATGGCAGAATAAGAAGAAAATAAGAAAATACAGGCAGAGGGCAGAGTCGCTGTAGGTAAATACACCACCCCACACTTCTAGTGTCTCATAAATGATAACTGAAAGGGATTTCTTTTGTGTCTATATGTTCTATACTTTTTTTGGGGGGAAAATCCTAATAATGCACTTTAAAAAACAG
Source organism: Plectropomus leopardus (assembly GCF_008729295.1). Classification (NCBI taxonomy): domain Eukaryota; kingdom Metazoa; phylum Chordata; class Actinopteri; order Perciformes; family Serranidae; genus Plectropomus; species Plectropomus leopardus. The sequence goes on from NC_056483.1 coordinate 18,238,852, forward strand.
ATGTTACTGTTTAAGTCACAATTAGCAACCAAGGAGGTGTAACAGCCTTATTTAGGAGCTTAAAAGAGGTTTTCTACAACTTACAAATCCCCTTAAGGCATGTGTAAGGCACATAAAACTACTCTTCTTTGAAAATTATTTTTATTAACTATAGTGCAAGTGGGATAATGCAACTATAAACTGTTAAAACTCCCCCAGAATCTAAAAAAAAAAAGCAAATACCTGTAATTTTTTATTTCAAATGTTTAGCTATTGGACAGAAGACGTCTCCTCCCAAAACTGTTGTGTTGTTATCTGCATTGAGTGTTTCAAGTTTCCACATAATACTTGAGAAAGCTGCATCCTGGACCATGATTGGTTTCCAAACTCAATGATGTCACAAAAAAGTGAAGTAACAGCTAACATTTCGGAGTGTGTTTGGTGGGGGAGGTTTAGAAAGAAACATGTTTAATATACACAGCTGTCCATTTTTTTAAGCTACTGTTGCCATGTCACTAAAGTTCAGAAACACAGACCATCCCCAAATATGACCAAATAGCAACACTCTGGCGTTGCTGAAATGGTTATTGATGAGCTGGATATAGACTGGCCCGACAGGCAGGCGACAGGGTTCCTGTAGAGTTTAATGAAAAGCATCACTCAGCGGAGGAAAGCTGTCCTCTCCAGGGCCGCGGCAGATCGAGTGTTCAGATGTACAGTCACATGTGAGCTTCGAGAAACTGAAGGAGAGAAAAATACATTTGGAATATATTAACATCGCTGTGGCATGTGGGCAGCAAATGGAGTGACTCATTCAATTTCCTCCCAATTGATTTCATCCACATACGGTTTTGATTGGATTGAATAACATTTAATAATATTGTTTTTAGCTGTCAATACAGTAGTCATGTGGTGGGATAAGGAATAGATTATGAGTGCGTAGAGATCATTAAATCAGCGATGTAGATACTGACTCAGAAAGAAGATTTTTGTAATGAACAGATTAATTTCTTTTAAACTTTTTAACTGCTTCGTACTGCTACTGGTAAGATCTCAAAAGTCTAAGCCAAGATGTCTGCCGCATCAGCTGCAAGTGGTCTCTTGTCTGTGGTAAAACGGGCTGACTGAAGGAACCTGAGTCTGTCTGAGTTAAAGCCGACGTTAAGATCCCCAGAAGAGATAAATTCTTACTAAGTGCCAGTTTTCCGATCTTCATCCCCCGTGCTTTCCTATAGCAGTACATACTGTACTCGACAAAGTACAGACTGACTCTGAACTAAACCTCTGTGGTTTATTAAGCGCATACTGAAGAGCATTTAGTCTTAACGTCATAATCAAAAAATATATCATGTTGTCAATACTGTCAAATGTGAAGTGCATTTTACAAAATTCACTAATGCAAAAGTGCTGCAAAATCTTGAAAAGTCACTTGCTCAAGATCATTTAGTTAAAAATCTGCCAGATCTAAATCCATTTCATCTGTTTTTTAAAAGCACTGGAACAAGTGACATTATCTTAGTACAAGGTAGAAAACGGTAAATCACTCCACCACAGTCAAAAAATTCACTCCCATGATTAATTCTCCTTGGAAACCAATAAACTATCCTTCAATTTATTTAACCTTTTTGAAAGAAATACAAGATGTTACAATTAAGGGCTAAACTAAAGGAGTTGGGACAGTTTTCGGACAGTTTTCCACCAGGTGTGCCTGAGGAGATGCTTGGGATTGGACTGAAATGTGAAGCAAGTGACTTTCTCTCTGCCGCCAGGGACACATTTCACACAAGTTGCCAGATATGAAGGATTTTTCCCAGCATTTGGAGTCTTCTCTCAAAGCTTGGGTGCCATTACCATGAAATTCACTTTGTGGCCATTGGCCTTTTCAGATGTGCATCACATAGGGCAATGGCTTTACTACAGAGTGTGTGTGCGTGTGTGTGTGTGTGTCCGTCCTTTCACAAGCTTTCACGATGAGCAGGATCTCATACTCTACACTTTCTGATTTCTTTTTCTCATCAGGATTCGTACAGTCATGAAAAACCTGGAAAGTCATGGAAATTGGCCTGGAAAAGTTTTGTAAAACTAAATACACCCTAAAAGTTATGAAAAAATCCTGGATTTTTGTTTCACAAATCTGTATAATAACACATGATGAGTTCATGGACAGTTGGAAATTTGAAAATCTAATGATAATTTCTGTTTTTACAGGCTTTTTTTGGTGACTTTGAAAGCTCTGAATATATTACTTTTCAAAATAACATATATTTTAAAAAGCTTTTATATAGTAATGAAAAAGAATCCAAAAGAAGTACCGATGGTTGTTTCAGGGAGTATATGGTCTTGAGAATTTGCCTTAGAGTCATGAAAATTTATTGACAAAAATGTGTATGAACCCTGTCTCTTTCTTTGCTTCTCTTGCCCACTTCGTCCTCTTTCTCACTGAAGAGTTGTCGGCGCTTTTACACATCCATCACAGTATAGTAACAGTTGTTAATCAAAGCCCAGCTACATCCAATAAGCTGTGTGCACAACCATCATAGCTTTGCACATTGTTTGCCCAAACTAACAGTTGCTGCCTGATTTCATGGTAGCATTCCATTGTCAATATTCATCCTTGCAAAAGTGACTCATTTGCACCGAGAATTTCCCAGCATCCTGGGCGTTCCACAAGGCTGTGGACCTTTCACCGTCTCACTGTCCTCATTTTTTTTTTCTGTGCAGTTCACACTCGCATACAGACAGGAACAGAGCCACAGATACGTGATTGAGCAGATTATGGACAGCATAGGAGGAACCTGACCTCCATCTCACCCTTGTTCTGACCATAACATGACCTTTGAAAAACCCAAATCCAAATGTCAACAAAAGATTATCCCCACAGAGTCTTATAACACAATTTCCCTCCTCAAACCAATTGACACAGCTCGAGATACAGGGATTGACAGACATGTGACTAGACAGCAGCAGTGTGGAGTGTATTTTGTAGCATATGGCTTTAATGGGTGATATTTGCTTGTTGTGTGAAACCAGCAAAACTCTGAACCACTGAATATGAGTAGAATGAAAAACTACTAAAATGGAATGGAAACACCTCATTCCACATCATCTAGAGCATAAATTAGTGCAGTATTACCACAGAAGAAGAATATCACTGTCCTACCATAAAGTGAAATTTAGTCTGAGTATTTTTTTCTGAAAGTGCAGTGGTTCCTTTGCGACTTCATTTGCTTTCAGGAGTGCACACATAGTGGTGTGTAACAAGGCCTCTGTTTTTCTCTCTGGCGCATTATAATTTTTCCTTGAAGATAAGGTGTTTTAAAGCCTTAATAATATTTGTTGACTTTGCATTTTTCTACAAATCATGGATATGTTACATTTGTACATTGTGTATGTTGCAGATATGTTAAAACGTAACGTTTCTTTATGTTTGAATTTTCAGTTTTATATGGTGATGATGTTGTGGTTAATGTGTCGTTAGGTTGAGGCACAAATACCACTTGGTTATGGTTAGGAAAACATTACATTTAGACTTAAAATATCCGGTTTGGTCACCTCAGACACTTCTGGGCATGTCCCAAACTGCCGTTAAAAACAAATGCTTTTGTCACTAAAAACATGGCTGGACATGTCCCAAGCTGCATGTCCCAAGTCATTAACAAAACCCACTTTTGGCCTACAAACACAGCTAGACTTGTCCAATTCTGTCATTAAGAAACACCTGCTTTTGCCGCTGAAAACACCGCTCGACGTGTCCCAAACTGTAGTTAAAAACACCCGCTTTTATCACTATAAACTAGACTGGAAATGTCTTGAACTGACTTTAAAAAACACCCTCTTTTGTTGTTTTGAATACAGCTGGACATTTTCCGAAATGTGGTTGAAAAACAGCCACTTTGTGGCTATAAAAATGGCTGGACATGTCACAAACTGTCATTAAAAATGCTTTTTTTGCTACAAACACAGCTGGACATGTCCCAAAATGTAATTAAAAAACATACACTTTTGTCACTAAAAACACATCTGGACAGCTCCCTGACTGTCATTTAAAAACACCATTTTGTGGCGACAAACACAGCTGGACATGTCCCAAACTGTTAAAGAATACTCACATTTGTCACTGTAAACAGGGCTGGAGATGTCCCCAACTATCGTTAAAAAAACACCCACTTTTGTCACTCAGAACATGATCAGACATGTCCCACTCTGTCACTGAAACCACCCACTTTTGATGCTACAAACACAGCTGGAAATGTCCCAAACTATGGTTAAAAAAACACCCACTTTTGTCACTACAAACACAGGTAGATATGTCCAGAACTGTCGTTAAAAAACACCTGTTTTTGTTGCTCAAAACATAGCTGGAAACTGTCCCATTCTGTTGCTAAAACCACCCGCTTTTGACGCTACAAACAAAGCTGAAATATGTCTTGAGCTGTTAAAAAACACGCTCTTTTGTTTTTCACAAACACCGGTCAGCTGCTGTCTGCTGATTGTCTGTCGTTTTGCCAAGATGTCACAGTTGTGTGACCTTAAATCATTCATGAGATCAATACTGACGCCGGAGATACTTCCCCTCCATTCAAGCGTTGCATTTCTTCATTTTGTTGTAGTTATGGTTTGTCAAGTGATTTTGTGCATCTTTACGGTTTCACTCTGTGCCTTTCTAGTCCATTGTGTAATTATGTCCTGGATTTTAGTTTCATAGTCTTATGAGATCAAAGCAGATCTATTTTCTTGTCCCCAAAAAACCTTCTATCCGTTTGGTATTAAACACTTCAGGGTCAGTGTGTGATTATTTTTTGCAGCATGTGTACAGTACAGTTGAAACTGTACTGGTTTTGTATGATGTAATACATGTGTGAGTCTACATGTATGTTCTGCACAGTAAGGGTCAGGACATGCTTCCTGTTTTGACCTAACAGGACCTCTTGAGCTGGTCATGTCCATTAACAATTCTCTGCTGTCATGGATTATACTCTGGCTCCACAAATCCTGACAACACCATTCCTATGAACTCTCCGCCTGCGCTCTGAGTTCAGGGTCATCTGTGGGTGAAGTCAGTGGCTCTGACGGTCCCGCCCATTGTTAGAAATAGGCTAAATTTACACCAATAACTTAAATTTCACTATTTCTCAAATCGTTTCCTCACAATGTTACTGATATACATCCACTCATTTGAGTGCAAGGTCGAGGCCATGTTAATTATATTTGAAGTTGTCTTTCCTATGTTGACCATCCCATAAATTATGAATGTCCATTAGAATCAGACCTGACATGTCACAGCTCCGCACGCCTCCTGGCATCCCACAGCGATGCTAACACACATCTTAATCAATGAAAGCCACACTTCCAGCTGGCAGATGGCTTTCAGTAAGTCCTATTTGGCTCTATTGTCATTATTCTGAAATGTGTATTAAACCCCACACGCTTAGTATATGTGCACACACACACGCGCAGTGGACATAGACATGCACTTATGCACACACACACATGGTCGCGTGCAAAGGTCTGTCCCTGCAGCACTAGCAGAGCTTTAAGCCTGAGCTAATCTGGAAGGCAGCTTGGATAGTGTTGCTAGTGGATTTGCATTGATACTAAAGCTCCCTGTAGCTTTAATGGCAGCCACTGACAGTGTTAACACGACCTTACGACCTCTGCAGATCCCCTGCTCCACCTGTCACAACAAATAAAACATCACCTCTGATGGATACTTTGAACACAGTGCTGTTTGCAAATTATCTCAGGTGGAGCCATACCACAGTACCACATACAGTATTGGCCATGTGACTGTAGATTGACTCTGTAAGTATTTACATTTTACATTTACATGGAGTACGTGAGGAATAAAATGAAAGAAAAACTATTTTTCACAAACCAGGTTTTGTATTTGCTTTATTGATAGGTAGAATTGTAATGCTTTAACCCCTTAACACCTGGATCGATATCAGTTTTCCCGTGCTGCGTTCAAACACCTTATACAAGCATTTAAACCTCTGAAGCCTGAGAAAATTGTTTTTCTTTTGAAAACAGGAAAAAAATGCAATCACTGTTAATTGCAAGATATTAGTAAAAGGTGACATGAAAATGGTTGGGGGGTTGGACTATTACATATTATCTAGAAAACAAGGGAAATGTCCCTTCTTACTAATTTCTTGGAATACTTTTGGCCATTTCTTGTGAAGTTGTTAATTGCCTTCTTCCCAAGTTTTTGAAAGAAATAAAGCCACTTTGCTCAAGTTTCAAAGGGTTAATGTAAGTGACGGTGCACCTTTGACTTGTAATTATGAGAAATGGTCACTTTTTAAATGCAGCCTTTCTGGATATGACCATCTCTACTATTATTATAAGTATAGCTCACTCTGTTGTTTTCATTTGTCTCAATTTTCTTTTTGCTCTATTCTAAAGAGATGCTGTAAAAGCCACAGATTGCCTTTGTTTTGTCATTAATGTTTATTGATTTTGTCAAACTCATTCAGCAAAAAAAAGAAACGTACATGAACAGTTAACTCCACCACTGCCCTCAAGGGTATTTTCCAATTTGCGCAGTTGTATGTGTGATCACATGTGGCACAACATCACTAAGGGGATTCTCTTCTACTATGTCATCTTTATTTAAACACATGAAGTGTATCTCAGCCATAAGCTTGCGTGATTTACTCCACATGAATACACAATAAGCAATGTGTGCTCAAGTGTTGCTCTTGACTGTTTGTAATGCATGAGTTTGTACACTAGAGTGCAGTACAGTAGACAGTCATACATACTGTGCATATGATCTCAGGGTATTACTTTTTTGTTTCAATGAAAAGACAGCATATTACAATGGCAGACTTTATTAGTTTTACGTTTTACAAGCAATCATAAAAGTAAAATGGAACATTTGAAAATCAGAGGATAAATTAAATTCGTCTACAAAACTTAAGTACACAGAAAAAAAACCCCAATTTGTTCAGGTAATGCAATTAGAATAGATCACTTATGATTTTTTTAAGCCTGTTTAACACACTTTAAATAAATCTGCTTTGACTTTACATGCATTGTCTATTTACACCATGCATCTTCAGTGTAGACTCACGTCAGCATGACATTATCCTGCCTTAGCGTGACTCAAGCTGCTCTCTGATACCAGAATAGTCTAATACAGTCTGTATCTTCTGTTTATTGCTCATTTGGGCCTATTTATTGCAGACATTTATTTCTGCAGAGGGGAACCTGCATTTATCCAAAGATCTCTCCATTACTTTGGCTTGCATGTTGCAGCAACTGTTTATTGTCTATGGTTCTTACACACGGAAACATTGTGCTTGCTCGCAGTCAGCTAGGCCAAACCTTTAAAAGTGGCAATATTAAATACAAATGTGAGACCTGTGATAAACACATTTGAACGTAAAAATAGGACGTTGGTAAAAACAAACACAACCTAGAGACTAATTAATACCGTCATAACTGAAGCTTTTATCTTAACCACTTTCACGTTATCACTTAACAATCAGGTTCTTAATGCTTTTATTGCAGCTTAATAAAAGTTATAAAAACATCAAATTGGATTTAAATTCACATTGCAATGTTTTGCGGATGGCTGAAAATGAATGTTGACACATCATATCAAGCCTACAAAACTCCCCAGTTTCTATGTACTGTAAGTCGTGTCTTATGGTGTCTTGTCGCTGTATTAATCACTTACTTAAATTCTGTATTCAATTTTTACAGAAGTTTAACCGTTCCGTGAAGGCTACCAGATTGTAAGAGAACTTCCGGTTATGAAATTAAAAATAATAGTGTAAACACGAATATATATACGTTAACTACGGACCCTAGTTAGCCCATTAACACTTTTATTTAGACATTACAGCAAGATTAGTCCTTTCACACTCACAACGGTGTCACATCTTCACTCCAAACACTTTACAGATGAATCCGTGACACAGTAATGCTTTTGTTTTGAAGGCATAATTATCAAATTTCCGGCGTAAACCTGGCAACTTTACCGAGCTCGACGCTGCTGCCAAACCTATCCCCGAGAGCCAACTTGAGTCTGAAAGCTACGTCCGCTGAGTTCAGTATTCGTTAAAAAAAGAAGCCCAGTCCGGTCCAGCGTAGGTTTATATTCAAGTAGAGCGGAGTTTCGTTGTTAAATGTGAGTTTATCTTTCGAAGCCGGCTGTAGAAAAAACTCTCCGGTCCGCGAGCGCCGTCGACCGCGGATAGCCTCGGTGTGAATCTGGAGATTTGTGCTTCTGCTGCCCTTCGCGTGTGATCCCTCCCCTCGCGCTGCTCACAAAATGTGTGTGTGCTGCGCGCGGCTGCAGGCTCGGGTCGGGTTGGGCTACTGCTACTTTCATGGACTCCTCGTAAATATTTAAACTCACGCATTAAAAGTCGAATTATACATACAGTTTACCACAAACGACACCCTTATACAATGTGGTATTGTTGGTGGTGTTTATAAAATGATTTTGTCAGCCAAACAGAAGCAGTAGCCACCAAATTAAGAGCAAATGCTAAACACGCATCTTCTAAATGTCTCTTAATAGGTTTCAAATCAAAGTGTTCAAAAATTAACACCACCCAGATAGAAAAAATGCGTGATTTTGTCATTGGACTATATATAAAAGCGGCTGCCCAAATATATTTGAAACTTGTGTACATTTTAAAAGACGGTAATTCATTTAAGCAGACAGCACCTGAAAGCGGCACACACTAAGCCTCATGTGTGTATGTGCGTGTGTGTGCGCTCGCGCTGTGTTTGTGAGGCAGAGAGTTGCGTGCGAAGAGCTCGACATGTCATTCAGAGGAATCCGCCACCTGAAACGCGAGGAAGTGAAGGCGACTCAATTGGGTATAAAGCATCAGCCAACATCTGCCCCGAGCAGTGCAAAGCTGATGAAAACATCAGCTCGGAGCTCATACAGGACCTCTCCGATTTATTTTATTTCCCTTGGATTTATCATTTGGCATTACCGAGTCGGTGCACCCAAGGAGACGCATCTCTTTTCTGCACTTTATGTGAATGTGACTCCACAACCATCACTATACTGGAATTAACTGATATCCACAGGGATTTTGGGTCAGTGCTTATTCCTTGTCGTTTGCATGATTTAATTCTTTAAAAGCATTGTTTGTTTTTATTGATTCGGGATCTGTGCTCTTCTAAATATTGATTAGATAAGTTGCAACCGCGTGTTATTGTATTTTTTTTGACTACTGGCAACGGTTAGTGGGCTATTAGGTGCAATAAATCTTAATGTTTTGCAAATTCACACCGATTTTTTTTGTTCAGATTTTAGCTTACAGTTATGTCGCTTTAATTTCAGGGATGCTGGGATTTACCGCATTTCACCCCAAGTCATGACTCTTAGTGACATAATATGCAACAACCGGTCTGAACATGTTTTCATGGCCACTGTCTTGCATGTGTTAAGTTTTGTCTCCAGCCATATTTAAGTTAACGTCTTTTCTGTCTCATCCACAGCGCACCTGTTACCTCCACGGAGCGCAAAATCATGATCCCTCCGGGAGACTGCATGTATGCGGGCAGAAAGAGGAGGAAGCCCGTGCAGAAACAGTTAAGGAGTTACATTTGTTCAATCAAGTGCTTGCTGACATATAATTACACACTTTGCTGGTGCATTTTGATCCCAACCTGATATCATGCCTGGGGAACCTCACTCTCAAACATATGGTTTGGTACATTAAGGAGTATTTAAATTATAATGAATCACAGGAAGTTACAGAGCCACAACAGCATGGAGGTGTGAAGATAACAGTATAAACTCCACCTGATGCCAGTTTTAATATATTTTTAGCACAGAATAACATGATAATCACATAAACAGCAGTTTAATTGTATTAATATGCTAGCTGCTATTATAAAGTGATTTTACTATAAGCCTCTTACAAAATATTTGCTGCAGAAGTTTATACGTGTATTACCCCCCCTCTTGATCCCATACTGCTGGCAGCGGAGTAACATTGTTATTTTTTTTATTTTGTATGTACATGTCTTTAGTTGACAGTAATTTAGGTGCCTGTGGTTTTTCGATGTAGAAGACAGTTGTTTTTTGGGCCATCTCGTCAGCTGATGTCATGAATAGTGAATTGTAGCTTATGTAAGATTTTGAAGAGGGAAGTGGTAATTTAACAAGGCCTGTGGCATTTATAAAGTTTTCATGTTTTGCAGCGCCTTCGCTGCTGATCTGAAAGGAAGTCTTTGCCACATCAAATCAATACGGTTTGTGCAGTGGACGGAAATCCACTTTTTGAAATTCTAGTCTGCTGCTTATGCCACTGAATATTTTAGGTCTTTGAATTATTATTCAATGTTCAGATTGTCCATCAATTTTCTTTGTTTAATAACGTAAATAATAATGTCGTTCTGGTACCTTTTAGGTCTTCATAAATACTGTTGAACTCACAAGTGAAGTAAACTTTATATTGTATGAATAATCCAATCAAACCGTGCCGATCAGATGTTTTTCTCTGTATATTTGCCAATAGTAACTCATTAATCAGAAAAGTCAAAGTCGAAGCATTTGTGTTAAAGTTTTCCGTCTCTGTGGGGATGAACAGAAACTCTCAGCTGTGGAAATCGGAGCTGATGATTACATATGCGGATCATGTTTAGTTCAGCTGGTAACGCAGTGGTACCCCATACTAAAACACACAAATAACTCTGTGCCTGAGGAGCATTTTACATGCTTTGGAGCACTGAAAGGTATGGTGAAATAAAATCTGTGTCTAAGAAGAGTGGAACAGCCCCAGTTGATTTAGGTAAATACAGATATATCACCCTAATGTAAACCTACAGGTTGTATATCTGCACGCAGTGACGTTCTGCAGGGGGAGAAACAAAACATTTGTTTTGTCGTGTTGTGAAGGAACATGTCAAATGGCTACACAAAGAGACTTGTCACTGGAGGAGACACAAATGAGTGTGATGCATTGTGTATTGTGGAAAGCGTAGTGAAAAGTAAATTCACTTTAAAGACAGTGACTCACACAGAGTTTGGTTTATTTGGTCATATGTCTCTGGAGAAAAAAATTAAGCAAAATCTATTTGGAACAACTTCTGAAAAATAAGGTCAATTTCTTTAATTTTCCACATTGATCCAAAAAATAAATTCACACTTAACACAGTCTTATGAGTAATTTTTAAAATGTTTCTCTAGAGTTTATATGAGTTCTTTTGGGAAGTTGCGTTAAATACAGGAACTCAGCCCGTGTTTAGAATTTAGAAAATCAATTCTACTAATAATAATAATAACATAATTTGATATCTTTAAACCAAGACTATCAGAGGTTGGTAAGCTGACTGTGTGAGCTTTATACAGTGTTATATTGTGTGGGTGAGGCTGAAACTAACTTTGCCCTAAACAGTAGCACGGCTCCAGCAACTTTCCATGTGCTGCTCTCACTTGCCTGTTGAGGAGTTACTCAGCGTGGTCAAGTATGTCCCCTTTAGCTGAAACTATTCTTATTTTACAGTCGAATGCGTGACACACGGCCTCTGAATTCCCGTTTAACCCCGTCGGTCTCTCTCCCCCTCTGTCATCATCAGGAAGCCGTCCTCTGCCAATGAGAAAACCAACCCGTCCAAGCGGCACAGAGACAGGCTGAATGCTGAGTTGGACCGGCTGGCCAGCCTGCTGCCGTTCCCCCCGGATGTCATCTCCAAGCTGGACAAGCTGTCCGTGCTGCGGCTCGCAGTTTCCTACCTCCGCGTCAAGAGTTTCTTCCAAGGTAGGTGGAGAAATTGATTGTAGTGGCAGGTGGATGTGTATTTTTATGTGTATTTTTGTCTTTTAGTGGGGTTATATCAATATATGGGGGTGATAATGAAATATCTGTAAACTGGAATATAGGTTAGTTATAAGTTGTCCACCTCTGATACATATTTATTATAAAACTGACCCGCAAACAAATGAAGATTGATTATAAGATATGATGCCGCATAAATATTTATATTACAAGTAGCTGTTGTAATGTGTATTTCTTCGAGTAATGGCCCCAGAAGTAGTAATATTCCAGTTTCAGCAGAAAAAAAAGCATGATTTTGTAATACTTAGACAAATGTCCCTTAAGAGATATTCTATATTATTTTTTAAAATATTGCCTTTTAAAAGCTTAAAACAAATATAGTACTCAATGGGTATAAATCCCAGAGGCTCCGTGACATGAACTGAGATAAGAGATACTACCTGATAAGGCAGAATAAACAGCACAGTTTATATAAAAGGAGGTGTACTCCTCTGCATCGTCTGGATAAATAGTATTTTTATCTGTCACATTACTTTGTGGTCATGCCCCCTTTAGCTGACATAACAGAGATTGTGTGTTGTCTCATCCTGCGCTCTTGCCACCTTCCCTTTGGGATTTGTTTTATAATTGAAGTCTTATGAAGTCAGCAAGGATTATTTATGATGATCTGAAGAAGGTGTCGCCCCTCTGTGTCTTGTAGTTACATGTAATTAAAAGGCATATTGAGGCGCACTCTTGTTTTCCCACCCTCTCGCCGTCCATTGAACGCCTCCTTTCCTTCCCCTTGTGTTGCTCCACAATCCCTTCAAATATTCATGGGCTGCTCCAGCATGTATTTCATTGCTGGCTGATTGTCTCTGTTGCTGCCATATCAGCTCAGAGGCTACCGGCACAGCTGGATGCAACAGCTCTAAGACAAAGGTCTTCTTTTTTTTCATAAAGAGGACAAAATAAGCATCTCCCCTCAGTATTTCCAGGGAAAATTGTTGTAAAGTAGAGGGAGGATGAAGGGAAAAGGAGGGCAGTGGACAGGAAGCAGTACAGAGGTCTTGTAAGGTTCTCTAGTCCTCGGGGCTGAAAGACAGTCCTCATTGAAATCTGTTTTCTTGGAGTAGTTGGCGAGGGATTCGTACAGTTCCGACTAGCTGAAAGTTTTGCGGACATCTCCTCCTCGACACATGTGGCTCTCCTCTTTCACCTTCTGATCCTCACAGCACCCTTAATCTCCATCATCTGCTGCCTTGGTTTTGGCATGGCACCCAACAACTGGCATCCTGTTGGCCTGAGTCATGCAACTTCACACACACACACACACACACACACACACACACACACACACACACACACACACACACTTGCTTGTTTTACCCTGAATGCTCATGTAGCTTAGTCATCACGCAAAGTTGCAGTACAGGTGCTAATTGGACTTATCAAAGGTGCCTTACTCGGATAAGGGATCACGCAGAGATAAAGAGCACAACCGCTGCCTCGATGATGAGCGATGCCGAGGAGTGTTAGTGCCGAGCGAGAACTGCAAAGGGCCCAATCTCTCGGAAAATAGAGAAGGCTCAGTCGTGTGTGAAACTGCTAGAAGTGTTAAAAGGTGTGTCGAAAACGAGTGGTGGTGTTTGTTCGTTGACAGATAGTGCTAATAGCTTTCTGTGTCTACCTTCCAAAGTTACAGTTAGTTTTTCGGCATTGATATTCAAACTAAAAGTTGCATTCATCAGGTGTTATTTTATTTCCAAATATGCATTAGTGCCAAACCCCTCTATTTGTTTGCTTTACCTCTGCAGGATGCCTTGTTATCAGTGGCAGTTGTGACCAGCTTAGCTGGCTTTTGATGCTACGCTAATGAGATTAATCAGAGAGGAACACGAGGGATTTGGTTCTGTATACATCTGCAATCTCTGCCCTGCCTCTCTTTGGTCAACTCACTTGACTCCCACAGTAGCCGTTTTTTTCCACTGATATTTAAACATGGAGTGTGGCCAGAGCTCTTCCAGATAAATTTAAGATGACGAGCAACAAGTACATATCCACATCCTTCCTGTGGTTTGGAACAGTCATAATCGTCCTTTTTTTCCCCTCTTCTCTTTCAATCACTGAGTCATCCGCTGAAAACATGCTATAAAAACCACGGAACCTGCAACCTTAAGTGTCGTCTGTATTTATAAACTGTTCTATAGAGGAGGAATGAGGGCTTTTTACTCAAACTGATGCAGTTCTTGTTTGTGTCCACTGGGGGGACTGTGTGAAGTTCATGACTGATGTCCACTTCATTTAGTTATTAAGTGAGGACAGGATTTAGCAACAAGTTGGACTGCATTTTTTTCTTTTTTAAAACACAGATTTCCAGACTTAATTTACTCCAGTATGAGACAGTTGAAGTTTTATTGACAGAAGAAAAGAAGAAGAAAATCATGTGGCAGGTGGTTTTGGAAACACACTGAGATTCTACCGGTTGTCTCTGTTGCGTGACTACTCTGGGGTGGAGCACAGTGAACAGTATGTACCTATGCACTTTATGTAAATATACCCCGAGGCTTTATGTGTGTGTGTGTGTAAATAAAAGCAATATCAGACAGGGATTCACTTCAGCTAGTTTCGCTTATTCATCATATTTTATGAGATTCAGCTGCTCACAGGCACGGTGAGATATATGACCTAAGATGACTCCATGTGCTATTTCATGCCAAAATAAATAAACAGCGGTGTTTGTGTACAGTGAAGCATGTTGACATTGACTGTAAAAGTCTTTTTTGTTTTAATAGATTTGTTTTTCGTCTGCTTGGAGAGTGCAAATATCCACTGGTGTACAAGAAAAACACACTTTCACAAGGATGCCTGACATGTAAATATATTTGAATATAATTTATATGCCAGGACTCACAATCCTCTTGACTGAGAGCCAATACTAGGTTCAGATTTAGACTATTATAAAGTTAAAGTGATTTTATTTTTAAATGGACAGCCCCACGGGACAGAGATTTGTGTATTCACTACTTCCTGTCTTTGCAATTGCAATGCTGCAGTTATCTCCATTTGAAAGGACACAATGGAAATACATATAACAACATCTCAGTGTGCCATGCAGGTTAAGCATGCCGAGCCAGTAAAAATGGGCCAGAAGTCCAGAGGGGCCCCTTTAAAATATAAGAAATAAAATAATACAGATTTTTTTTAAAGTCATCAGTTCATAGCCTACAGGCTGTGTGGAACTCTTTGTCCCATGTTTTTTTCATTTTTATTTCAGGTCAGGGTATCCATATTTTCAGCATTTTTAGGCAGATGCCCAAGCGAGTAGGTCCGTGTTTGTGTGTGTGTGTGTGTGTGTGTGTGTGTGTGTGTGTGTGTTGACAGTCAGCAGGCTATAATTCCCTTCTCTTCCATGTTAGGTCTCTGCCCTCACTGTAATTGCTGAGCTTGTTAAATATTTACCCTAAGGATTAACTATCCCTCCTCCTTTGTCTTTCTGCCCGATTGCTTTTAATTCTCCTCCGGTGTGTACGTGTTTTTTCGGGGTCTGTTTTGTGCAATCGTGTTTCACTGCTTTTTGTCTCATTATCTGAAATAAGAATTTTACTTTGTTTCAAATACCTAATCGGGATACAACCACACTTTCAAAAGGGTTCAGGTAACTTAAGGCACATCTTCAAGGGAATATTCCCTTTATAATGATTTTGTTTTATTGTTGGGATGCTGACAGGGGGCTTTTTTTTGTACTTCAATGATATGAAAGCAATCATGATATCCTCCATCTAAAATAAGTAACTGATGTAATTCAGAATGTGAATCACCTTAATTTTTTTTCTCCACTGTCCTGTGTTCCTGGACTTGTATGAATTGGACCTCGTTCTAACAAACAGAGCAAAAGTCAACTGGGCTTGTGATGAGAATCAGATGGGACTTATAAGACAGAGACCTGGAGACCACATAACAAAGTAATAAAGGCAGTCCCTCCTCTCTAATGTTCAGCTTTCCCTAATATTTATAATGTATATTACACTGCTATAATGATATCAGAAGATGTAATTCATCCTAATACATTGATATTAGCTGCTGGCATGAAAGTATCTCAATCAGTTAAAGGCGATGTTGTCGCTCCTTTTGTGGGCTTTGTTTGTGGATAATGTGGTCCGACATGTTCTCACCACCAACTTATCAAATACAGCAGCTCTGTCAGTGACAAACTTTCCAGCTATAGGTGCCCCTCTGGCATCAGTTTTGATTATCATGGATGTATAAGGAGAAGTGGATACGGCACTTAAGGCAGGGCCCTGTTCATTTCTGTCAATATTACTTAGTGGCACATGAAACCCAAAACTTTTGCTTCCTAAATATAAAATTATCCGGATCTTCTGCATCTATAGGCCCATTGAGCAAGCAAACAAGAGACTTTCACCAACCAAGCAGCTAACTTCCGGTTTAGCTCTCCACCAAGTTGAAAAGGAATAAAATTTAATTGTGCAACTCTTCAAAATGTTAGCAGACTGAATGGATCAAAGTCTGATAGTGAAACAAGCAATTTCAAGCGCATTGTGGTACTCCAAAAAAATGTATCCACAGAGTTAGAGACGTCTCTTTTACAATGTAGGTCCATGGGAAAAATGTTTTTGAGTCCCATGACATCACATGATGCACTCGGAAGTTGTAATTCCACGGTTCATCCACTATGCAAAATTGGCTTCAAAGATATAAGCTAAAACTGTTCCTGGGGACTCAGGGACAACACGTCAATTTCCACTAGTTTCATGCATAGTGTCTTTTCAAAATAAACTTCTATGTTTGCAGGAAAATGTAGATTTCATCACCAAATCTACTTTTATGTCATGTAATGTATGTGAGGTTTACTGACGTAGTAAAAAAAAAAACACACAGGACATGAGCACCAGTCCTTGGTGAAAGTCCTGTGTGTGTTTGACCCACCGCCCCTTCCTCGTGCCCCACTCAGACTGTCATGTACTACATCACTGTTACAAGTGAGGTTACCCTGGAGTTAGTTGAAAGTCTGGTACATCTCGTCCAAACGCTGAAGGCTGCCTTGTGCGTCAGAATCAGGCGCTGGCAGTTTTGATCAAACTGTTGTATTTAACCCTCAGGGAATGAAAACGGGCTGTGTGGTCACATCCACCTTCGTTCCCTCGCACACTCTCTGTGTCTCTAATGAAGCAGAACATTTTCAAACAAGTTTTCTTTGACAAAAGGTAATTGTGAAGCATGTAAACTTGTGACCAGAGGATCAACCGTTCAAATCCCCAGAATAGCTGGAAAAGTTTCACTTGGCAGTCATACTACCATAGCCAACTACTGTTGAAGTACCCTGAGAAAGAGCTGCACTTGTATTTTTGGAACAGAGCATGGCGTTACATTGATATTAAACTCTGACAGTTAGAGTACAATGTGTTATGTGTGTAAACGCTGGCTGTGTGCATTACTGCTTATTTGCCACGATTGCTATTTTGACCGCGTGTGTGCGTTGAGGTGTGATGGAATCTTTATTTTGACGGCGTCTGTCACCATGTCAGGTCTTGACCATCGTGGCACCGCGATCAGATTCCCCACACACCCTTGGGGAAAAAAAGCAGCAGCACTGGCAGTAATCCATATGTATATCTCATTGCCCGTCTAACTCGCTCTGTCCTCATCGTCCGTCATTCTCGGGATCACACACACAAGGAATGTAGCCTTCATCTCTTCCAGCGCTCTAGCTTCTCCACCCGCAGCACTGACTCGCAGAAATATGGTTTTGTGGAGCTTCAAACCACATGTCTTTGTGTTTTTATGCATGTTTTGCCTTTTTCATGTTCTTGCATGTTTCATGTTCTGCCCCAATTAGAGGGCAGAGGAGATTTTAAGCTGATTGATGGGTTTCATACAAGTTTAAAGAGGTTTTTGTGTGTGTGTGTGTGTGTGTGTGTGTGTGTGTGTGTGTGTTTGATTCTGAGGGAATTGTATGACCAACAACAAGTTTCAGTGGTATTACTGAACTCTTTAAATGATTAAAATGTCCAAATTGAAACCTCCTACAAAAGCCTTTTGAACAGGAGTTGACAGTATTTGCTAGTAAATGTAACTTACTGCCTTATTTTGTTATCTTTATACAACATTATGTTGTGAAACTACAAGAAAGTGACTGTTTCTTAGCCTCAGTGGCTATGATTTTAGATCACCATGCATCAACCTTCTTGTCTGGCTTTTTGCTTCCTGTTATGTGTTTTATCATTTGTACTTCTTCACCAGACATTTGTGGTTTGTAATCTCTCTAACATAGTTTTAAGCATTTTTATCTTTTTTACATTTCAAAAACTGACCTGCAACTGCGTGAGACACCAACAGCCTGGAAACCATCTCTATGACTTGAGCGCTGTATTGCTTTGCTCTCAGTAAATGATCTGCCCTGAAAATCATCAATGCCTTGCCATATATCATAACAACCCCTAAAGTTACCACCAAAACAAATTTCATGCCCAAATATAAATGCCTGTGGTGTAAACGTATCCACATCGCAGCTAGGTGTATTTATAAGTGTATGTGTGTGTCTGGAAGCCCTCAATTAAAGCCCCACCTTCCCTCATAGCTGTCAGTCCAGTCAGGGCGTTGACAGGGTACGGGAACACACAAACACAGACACACACAAAATGTGTTGAGAGACTTAAGTGCGAGTATGCTTAGCTACGCCAAGTTTGGTAACGTGACATGCCGATCTCCCCGCTGCTACGCAAAGGCCATACAACAGCGTTTAGATCTGCATTGTGTATCTGTGTTGCTAATCTCCGAACGTGTGTCAGTCAGTTTCAGTATGTGTGTTGTCTGCCTCTAAATGCTGGGTGAGCTATAATAAAAGAGGAAGAGAAAGGCCACAGAGCCCACAGACTCACGGCAGGCGTACGCCACTTGTGACGTCAGCCAGCAGACAGGAGACTGTTTTGTAACCAACCCACCATCGTGAAATAGAGGAAGAAGCGAAGACAAAACAATCAATCTAGATCCGTAGTTTCTCAACTACACATTTTAAGAGAATTTCATGCTTGTAAGCTCCCTCAACCAGACTGTTTCTGTTGATCTGTTTCATGTCAAATCTGTATCAAATTGCATCAGTACAAGCGCAGACCATTCGATTTCTCCAAGAGGGAAGTGCTGCAGTGTGATAGTTGTGTGTCTGAATGGAAACATCGCTCAGGGGTGAAAATGTGTATCTGGTCACATTACAGGCGGACTTTGTGTTTACTAAACTCCCAGTGACCCCACACTTTTTCCTTCCTTTATGCTTTGTAACCCAAAGGCAGACAAGACTCTGGGGCAGAGGCCAAGACAAATCAGCAGGCCACGCAGACTCTAAATGAAGTGAAAAGGTTCAGCATTAGAAAGGTCAACATGTGGTCAATTCACTGCTGTTGTGAGTTTTTTAAACAAAAAGTCTTTGCTAATGAAATCTCCAGTGAATCATAGACTGTACCCAAAAGGTTTGCATAGTATTGGCAGCTAGCTCAAATTCCTCTAGTTCCCTAAAGCCCTTTCCACTATTCATTTGTGCAGGATGTCATCCTGAACTAATAGTTCAGATAGTTCTTTTATCTATTCGTTCCATAAATGAGGTCCAGAGAATACAGGAAACGGAAGGTGGGTGCTACACTACCGCGATGAAGCTGTCCTGATATTAGTCCTAACAGCCCTGCAAAGTGGCGACGAGTGGTCAGCCATTGGGATACGGGACAAGAAAGAATAGATAAACTCAGATTACAACACACACGGAGGTAGAGTGTCTTCATTCTCTGCTCAGGACGCCATTACTCCACCATGTCCTTAGCAAATAGTGGTTTGCTGCTAAATTCATGTTCTGAGGATCGCATAGAGCTAGCTCCTTTATAGTGCTTTTAAAACAATAGTCCAGCATTTTCAGAAATATCCTTGAGATTGACTCCACATGTTCATATGGTGAATATGAAGCTTCAGCCAGCAGTCAGTTAACTTAGCTGAAAGGCATTTTTACCGTCAACACAATATAACATGTTAATTAGTGAGCTTTGGAGGTGCTAACTTTGGACAGAGCCAGGCTAGCTGTTTCCCCCTGCGTCAGTGTTTATGCTAAGCTTAGTTAAGCGGCTGCATTGTATTTGCCAGACAGGTATGAGTGATATCAACTATCTCATCTAACTCTTAGCAAGAAACCAAATGTGCTTATTTCTCAAAATATGGAACTGTATTTTTTATTTTGGTTACTCACTGTCAGTACTCAGTGTGACATTGGCCTGAGGCCTGTCTCAGCATGGGTGGAGGGTTGGTAAACACCTCTGACAGTCCATCACTGTAAAATCTAAAATCCTCTTTTAAAATACTTATGTAAATTGCATACTGGGACAGAGTTAGCATCCTTGTTAGTTTATGCAGAGTTTTGAACAGATTTACGACCATGTCTTAGAAGCACTTAGAAGCACACCTGTCAACATGATCTTGCAGTTTCACAAAACTGCCATTGTCACCTCACGATCAAATAACTAAAGTGCTACAGAATTTGGAAATGAAGAATGATTCATTCACATATGACTTTAAATGTTCCCATCTCATTAGACTCCAAATAGCCTAATTTGGTTCTTTCAAGGAACCTTCAGGTTGACCTGTGGCACTAGTATCATGCGCTCCCAGCTTGTGACTATGCACTGAGTGCACAGCTCATTAACCCATTTGTTGCATCTGTCTATACCTTTTTTGAAGTGAACACTCAAACTCAGTGAAGGTCCAACCCTTTGACCTTTTCATTCACCCCTGTTGTTTGACCCAATCACGGTCTTACGGGGATTAGAAAGTAGAAATCACCAGGAATCAGTTAAACTTCTTGGGTAATTAGTATCAACTTGACGAGCTGTGAATCAATGCTTGCATGCTGATTTCTTGATGCCTTCGCCGTGTAGGGCGATTGCACATTTCAGTCCTCCAGCACGCAATGCTTCAAAGCCCTAAAGGATCCAAGGACTTCAACCCATCAGCCCATCATATCAGTTAAATGTCATATGTCACAACAGGCCTGAGGACAGATCTGAGTAGACTGGCCAGCGCTATTCTGGTGTTGGTGGCACGACATCTCCAGTTCACCCGGAGCTGTTCCATTACATGACTTTTACATTATGAGTTATGAAGGTGATACCATGAATGACATAATTTTCTTTAAGCGGACCAAAGCGGCATTTATATATTTATGTAAGAGTAACCAGCACTGTTGCCAGCAGGCCATGTTCTCATGATTTCTTTCCACAGATCATCTGATGTAGATTCTCATTCTGATTCACATCAATTTTAATGATCAACGCACATCAGGACCCAGTGATGTGCATTGATTAAGAGCATCCAGGGAGACAATAGATCACAACATCCCAATCTGTGTGTGCGTGAATGCTGTTGAAGCGAAGAAAATTTGCTCCCATGTGTGATTATAATCATCAGATGGGGGTACAGATCCTGTCACCCCGTTTTTGTCTAGTTCTTTTATGAATTTTAAAATTCTTTTTTCTTTGACCATGACCATGATAACATTTGTGTCGTTTTCTCCTCCTCCCTCTCCCTTCCTCCCTATGGGGTTCTGCCCTTCTGTTTGTTTCACTGACCTCTGTGAAAGAAAATCACCTCTCATCTCCATGTGCTTCATGAAGAGTGCGTGATCAGGCTAAATGCCAGTGCTCAGGCTTTTCTTCTTCCTCTTTCCTCCACATGCAATGTCTGTAATTCCGTGCTACGAGTTCTATATACAAACGTAGATGTATGGCCGCTTAATACGTTTCCAGTGTAAATGTTAATGCGTTCTCGCTGTTATGACTAACCTAATACCAGTGCTCAGGGTCTTATCATTCCTTTCCTTTATTTTGGCATGCTAAAACCCTGTCCATTTGTTGTCAGTGGGGTCAGACAGAAATAGGTTTATACACTAGTCATATGTCTATAATGAGTTTTGTACATTTAAGTTTCACATAATTATTTGCTCCACATTTTAATATCTTTAAATTTGACCACTGTCATACTAAAAATCACTAGTGACTGGGTTAATGTAGTAATACTGGGTTAATGTTACTGAGGGCCATTGTGACACTCACCACTCACACCTAAGACAATGGGTTGTTTTGACAGTGTTTGTGTCATTTTTAAATTTGACTAAAACAAAAGTAAAGTATGTTTTGGAACTGTTTTAATCTACTCAAGTTCTTCTTTTACTTTGGTTTTCTATATATGCTTAACCCAGTTTTCCATCTGTGGCATATTGACCAGAGGTGCAGGTCAATTTTGACTTTTTTTTTTTTTTTTTTTTTTAAACTTATGCTGTTTGCTTAATTTTTACATTGTCATTATTTACCTAAACGAAAATACAACATTGCTTGAAACTGTTATTTACTCTTAGCTTTAGCTCTTTTACACCACATTTGTGACAGCTTCTAGTAAAACGTAAGTTTTTTGTGTCTAGCACTGGCTTAGAAAAACCCACTTTAGATCAGGAAAATAACCCAACAGTAATATACAAATTTACCACTAACACTGGGTCAAAACAACCAATTATCTTTGGTTTGACGGGGATTTGAGTATGGTTTTCTACCCATGGGTCCCAGCTAAATTCAGCCCGGTATTGCATCTGTGCCATATTGACCAAGTGCATGAGTGGATTTTGACATTTATGCACATGAAAAATCAGTATGTCAATTTTAATCCACTGATATTTAGTGTATATAAATGCTTATGCAAGACTTTGGTTTTTGTTCTTTTTTTCATTAAGAGCACCATCAAAGTCACTCTAAGAAAATTATTTTAAGGTTATATAACAGCTCTGTAAAATGGAGTAGTTGCACTGTTAATGCAAGAAAATAGTACTAGTTACTTGTAGATTTGCAATGAAAATGCTATATATACTGTATATATATATATATATATATATATATATTTCTTTAGAGGGGGCTTACAAATAGTCATTACGCGCCTAATGACTCCATGCTAAATTGCACATTAGTTGCATGTCGGCTCACTCTCCCACCCTCTTGCATGTGTGTTTGCCCCCCTCTGCTGTAATCAGCCACACAAAAGCTGTTAACTAGCGCGACAGGCCAGCCACGCTAATCCCTTGTATGTGTCGAGAACCATGAATGGAGAAGCCGCCTTATGCATTTAGGATCCTCACAGCTAACTCATTAGTTGCTTGAATCAAAGGCATGACACTGGCTTTGTCCCTGCCTGGCCTCTCGTGCCACAGACACTGAACTCGCTTGAGTGGAGTTGGGCTCCGTCGGCCTGCAGGCAGGAGGGGCGGCCAACAGAGCCCCCTGGGATCACAAAAGGCCATAAGTGAATTACTCAAATCAGTGCCGAGGGGGGCCCCCCGTTAGACGCTAACTGTAACAGCTATGTGGCGGCTGCGCAGCGATGGGAGGTGTGTTTGTGTGCAAGTTTGTGTGTGCGAGCAGACGCGGAGAGTGTGTGTTTGAGTTTGAGTGAGTGTGAATAGACAGCCAGGACTCATGCAGAGGGAGCAGAAGCCTTTGTTGGCCCAACACTATTGTTGGAAGCTGTCTTGTGTAATTACTGCCACTGCTACCGCCTAGCGCGCCGCTCTGCCAGAGCAAGAGAAGCTCAGAGGGACAAGGAGGGAAGCAACAAGCGCACCGAAAGCCCCTGGAGTTTGAGTTGATAATTATATTATGGAAGCACTTTGAGCATGCAGCGGTTCTGCAAACACGTTGACAAATCCCAGCTGTTGTTTTACATAGTTTATAAATATCATGACATTCAATTAGAAATCTCACATGCTGCCTTGAAGTCGAGCAAATTTAAGGTTCATGGGGTGTGCAAACTGTAGTTAATCTTCAGTTATTGAATGGTGATATTATTGGCAGACATATTTCTCATTACAAACATTTGTTCTGCTGTTAGTTTATCTGTGCTATTTTTACAAGCACGCCACTGTAGCATGCTTAACCCCAACTACACCCCTTTTGGCTTAGATTAACTAATTTCACATTGCCAATTTATGTCCCTCCCCTCAACACACACACACACACACACACACAACAAACAAATAGACTTTGTTGATCTCCATGCAGACATGGAATATGGCTTACAGGTTCAGCAGCGCCCAAAGCCACATGTTGAAAGCCCATTTGATAACTCATTAAGCCTCAGAACAGTCATTTTTTATTTGTTGTGGCATGCGGGCAATTTTGCACAGAAACGGCTTCCCGAGGTTTATGAAAAAGTTTGGCGGCTGTTTATCATGAGATCACTGAATTTAAAAACTCAAACTATTGTGCAGCAAGGCTGGAATGCTTATGACCAAAGAAAAAGTCCTACATGTGGCCTTGATTGGAATTTAACATGACAGAAGTAACAAAATCAATAGCGGAATCCAAAAATCAGATTTTGTTTTTGTCAAGCCTGTCTGTGTCCCCGAGTTATTCTTTTTGCATGCTTTGGAGACAGCCCACAGTGAACTGATTGATGATAGATTCACTCCCCTGTTGCCTCCAAGTGCACACCCGAGGCCTATTAGCTACAGCACAACCAATTTAACATGGCCACCCGCATAAAAAGCTCACTGGTGTCAGTAATGTGATCTGTTGATGGCTAAACCGAGCGAGTGGGGAGGCTATTCACAGTGGCTGATGAATGAACTCAGCGACACTGCTGCTCTGGCACGATGCTGAGAAAAACCATTGGTGCGAAAGGAAGAAATTACAAGAAATTGACAACTAAATCCAGCAAGATTAGGAGTTAGGAACACAGTCTGCACCCTCATCTGAATGCATTTTTTTACCTGCATACATTCAGTGATGGAAGTGACAGAATGAATGCAAAGCAACTGAAGCATGTGCCTTTTATGAGCAATAATACTAATGCAATCAGGATTGTATTGTCACTGAAGACCTGCTTGGCATTAATTCCACATGTACTACATGTCGTCACATTGTGTCTGTGTGCTGGCTGCCCAAGCACACTGTACACCAGACCGTTTGATTTGTCTGTCACCTCCATTTTCTTAATTGAAGCATGCTTCAATGTGCAACAGTGGCCAGGGCCGGTCCCTGCTGTTGTTCCCCTAATGTAAATCGATATGTTCCCATGCGGTTGGAAAGATCACTAACCAAAGGTGGCATCTGACCCGATACAGCTCAATACGCTAACTACCGTCAGCCAGATGAGGTCCCCTTTCATCAGCATTTGATATGGGAAAACAGGAGCACGTAACTCGCCCGAGTAAAAATAGTTCCTCAGATCATGTCATATAAAGTTAGGGTTATCTGGAGAAGCTTTGCGGGGGAATAGCTTTTTTTTCCCATCCTTTTTTCAATCTCAGACAGAGTGCGCTGTAAAGTCACCATACAAGTTTAACTGATACTGAACCAAGATATATTGCTGTACATCACAGAACATGCATTTCAGTGACAAAAGCGCCACAGTGTGAGCTAATTAAAGATAACTAGAAATGTGATGTAAGAGGATGTTTAAACGGTTTGTGTGTTTTTTTATTGGCTGGCAGGCCTTCACTGCACTCACCCACAGCAATCTGAACTCTGCATGAACTGCTGCTCTCTGCCGAATTATGATCGAATGAGTGAGCCTGACAAAATATTTTTAGGGTGGCGAGAAAGACGTAAGCGGAGAGTAAAGACAATCCCTATCACACATACACACACATACACTTGGGCGCCGCGAAAAGAAAAAGACAAGGGGAAGTCAAACATCAGTTAACAGCAGCAGGACGGTCTCTGACTTGACAGCGTCCAGGCAGATTGTTAAAGAGGAACAGCTCTGCAGGGGCAAATGTCTCACCCAGGCAGCCAGGTAGCCAGTGAGTCAGGATGGTGAGAGAGAGAGAGTGTGTGTGTGTGTGTGTGTGTGTTTGTTTAGGGGGGTGACTAACAGAGAGAGAGGCAGTTGCGTGACTTGTGCTTGGCTCAGCCGTTCAGCCCCCCAGGCATTATTTGTTAGCCAGGAGAAAGGAAGGTATATATCTTAAGTGTTCAACAGTAAACAGAGCTGTGACAGGGCCCTAATGCTCAATGGGATTTTTTTGAGATGTGTGCACTTGTGCATGTATGTGTGTGCATGTTTGCACTGCAAAAAGTGATGGGCAGGGAAAAGGATTTCAACTGGTATCAGCCTCACTTTAAATTTCATCACACTGGTAAGGTCGATGGCAAAATTTCCAGTGAGAAGTGATGATTTAGCATAATCACATATTAGCATGTAAACACACTTAGACACACACACACACACACACACTACAAAAATGTTTGCCAAGTCGCTATTGACTCAAGGCACTCGTATGAAGTGTTTCCCTTATTTATAAATCTGTGGAAATTTTTAATACTGCAGAAAAACTTAAAAACAGTGAAGTTTTCCTGTTAAAAATGGGCCAGAGATGTGTTAGTCAATCTTTTTACTTCTGTGTGTGTGTGTGTGTGTGTGTGTGTGTGTGTGCGTGTGTGTGTGTGTGTGTGTGTGTGTGTGTGTGTGTGTGTAAGCTGGATCGCTGACCCCCCACTGGAGGTTTCCACTAACATCACCAGCACTAAAGGCCCACTGGGAGAGTTCATGGTGAAAAGCTCTCTGCGGCTTTCTGAGTGGCTTAAACTGTAGTTTCCACTGAAAAAAAAAGACAAAAAAGAGGAAAGAGTAAGAGAACGAGTGAGTCAATAATAGAGGAGGGGAATAATTCTATTTTTAAAAGTTATGTCGCAGTCCTTTCTTGAGATGAGCTGTGGTTGTTTCATCCGTTCATGTCATTCTTTGGCTTTAAGGAGGTTACGGTGGTGAAATCAGCCAAACACACAGTTAAACATTATATGAATCTGCTGTCATGTTCCCTTTCTTAGAAACAAATATTGAAATAACATATGCAAAACATACATAATAAATGCATTGTAGTAGTTTTTTGTAAAGATTAGTTTGTAATCAGAAAACTGGTGAGGTACTTCTTTTTTTGCAGCTCTCAGTTCTTAACTCAAAGGTTACCTAATTCGATCAAATGAAATGAAAATCGTCTGCTTTAGCTTTAGCTGGATCTCAGACACACACTCTTTGAGTTACACTAGTTTGGGGCTCATCTCTTACTTTTCAAATGGTGACATTTGACAACTGACATTTCAACAGCATCCGTCTATTTCTCTCCTATACTGACATTTAAACTTCTGTCAGTGCTTACATTTCAACTGCTACTTTTAACCTTCACAAGTCTCAGATCGTTTGCAGATTCACTGCAACTGTTTTCAGTGCTTACACCTCAGCTTACATTTTAAGTGACATCATCTTTTTATTTATACACCTGAGCTGGTAATAGGGCTGGACACGAATATTCAACAATTTAGAAATTAATTCATATTCGGTTTTTAATTTTGGGAATTGGATATTCAGTTTTTTGTTTTTTTTATTTGTATGAGAAATGAGGCGCAAGAACTATTTTTGATTGGTGCTACGCTATCAACATTGACTACACGTAATGATTTTTTGTCTTTTTTTTATCTTACTAAAAAATAATATCTTATTTTATTGTAGAGCTGTGTGCAACATATTGATTCATTAAACCTCCCCTTGCCATGTTCTCTCTCCCTCTGTTTATCATGAGAGCTCCACTTTGTGCCGGGTCAGTTGGTGAGATTTCACCCCAGCACACGGTGGCAGGGCTATCTGTTGGCATCACACGATTACTGTGAGTTTGTTGTGTTAGCTTGTACTAACTGGGCAGATGTTAACTTGACCATTTGCTGGGAGGAGAGGAACTCTAAGGATGGTCCTTCAGCACTGTGTCCAACATTTGTAACAGAAACACTTAGTCGAAAAAATGTAAATCTCAAATTTCGCATTTGTTCGAGCTTGAACACTGTTTCTGCTCTTCTCTTTCTCAGCACTTTGCTAGGTGTTGACTCACATTTGGAGCTTCGAATGTTTGCTGTCGATTACTGCTTAAGCCTCAGAGCCCAAAAAATGGTACTTGGGACAGCCCTCATTGGCACTAATCCCTTTAATTTCCACTTTAACTGACACATCCAGATACAGCAAATGTATCCTCTACACTTCAACTGCTTTCAGTGCTTACACTTTAGACAACATCTCAACTGACACCTTTCAATTTATACACTTCAGCTGGCACTAATCTCTTTTTAGGATTCCACTTTGACTGACACCTCTGGCTCAATTCATCCCCTACACCTCGGCTGACATTTCAACTCCTTTCAGTGCGTACACTTCAGCTGAATCTTTGACTCTTTTAAGCACTTTCACTTTGACTAAAACTTCCCTCAGCGCTTGTGCTTAAATTTACACTTCAGCTTTATTCAGTGCTTACACTTAAGCCACACACATCAACTCACGTTAGTTTGAACTTCTGTCAGTATTTACACTTTGACTGAAACTTTAATTGCTCATGTTCATTTTCTTTAGAACACTTTGACTTTTCTAGTTGAATATGACCTTTTTTTACCTCTAAAAATGTCCAAGAGTTTTATTGTATCTGTGAGCATCGTGGCAGATCTGTTGTCTGTCACGGAGGTTGCTTTTGTGTTTGTGACCTCATTAGAAATGGAGCCACAGGCACCGAGCCTGTGGACCTTTCAGTGACGAGCAGAGCACTGATCGGATGACTTATTCATCAGGCACACTGACACGACCTCTTAAAGATGGTACATGACAGAGAGCAACGGGATCAAGTCAGATCATCATATCAGGTGCAGGAGCTCATCATGGCTAATGCAGCGAGATAAGTGCGGTCTGAGTACAGCACAAGCTGGAGTTTGGATGCTGTGGTGCTTGTCGAATTCAGATTTGAAGTCAGCTCAGAGGCAATGTAGCGGTTATTTGCAACAACAGGAAGAAGAACAAGACGGAGGGAGAGAGAATGAAAAGAAGGAGAGAAAATGACAGACAGAGGTGGTGGAGAGAAGTGTCAGACTCTGTTTCTGTCCCTGAGGATCGTGTTTAAATTGGCATGTTGCAGAGAGAGCACTGTTAGACTGAATTTAAACAGCTGCCGGCTTCACCCACAGCAACACACACACTGGGGCCCTCCCCTGCCCTAAGTTTGCGTGCGGAGCAAGGAAATTCTCCATGCTAATGTGCCAGGGTTTGTTTTCATCATCAAATTGCAAATGTTTTAAATATGCATCACACACGCGCGCGCGCACAGACACACACACACACACACACACACACACACACACACACACACACACACACACACACACACGTATACCCACATTCATCCAGTCAGAGCATTGACAGTCTAATCCTTGTTTTCACACAGTGTCATCTGTCAAATATAGAGCTGGAAGTGGCTTCCACCCATGTTTATTTTTCATACACCACTCCCATAATTTTTCAATCATATTTTATTTCTAACGCGGCATTTCTTGACCTGTAATGGATCTCAATGCTCTGGCTGGCTGTGTCTCCAGATTAACACATGCAAGAGCTTTTCACAGCGTGGGATAACAATTAGCTTGAGAACAAGGAGATTAAAGAGGGAACTGAGAGGAGTCTCGGCATGTTTGTATAGTGACTGTACAGCCTAGAATGTGAAGCTTTTATATCTTAAGCTGTTAAACTGCAAGTTACCACAAAGACCAAGTCTATTAATCCGTTATTTAGTATATTATTGATTCTTTCCTAAAGGCAGATGAGAGTGTTCCTATTTTAAAGAGGACCTATTATCCTTACTTTCTGTCATATGTATCCTATAAAATAATGAAATGTCAGGTGTTCACAGTAAATGTGGCCCATAATTTCAAATAGTGAGCTAAACATATGTAGAAGTATTTCATGTGAGCAAAAACTTCAGGCTTCAGACTGTTCTAAATACTCAGTGTTATCATGATACTGGATTTTATACTTTTGATACAACACCATGAAAAAAAAAATCAATATTCAATACCATTTTCAATAGAACAGGGGGTAAATTACATTAAGGGCATAAAATGTAAACATTTTATTAAATGATAAATAAAATAAAGATCGAACTTTTTTTTTTAAAAATTTCCTTTCCTTGACAGAATGATTAAAAAAATATGAACAATAATTAGACCTACTAACATTAATGAAAACGATATTCTTGCATTAATGCACATGTTCAGTAACTAAGATTTTCACACATTCCAAATGCAGTAATATGCAATGAGCAAATGAGAGCAAAGACAAGAAGACAGCACTGTGAGTACAAGGTGGCGGGGCTGTTGGGGCACTGCATCAGTTTGTGTGTAAACTCACTGTTGGAGAGAAGACAGAACAAAGAAGTAATTAAGATAGTACTGTGAAAAATGAATGTTGAAACTAATTCAAATATTCAGAATCTATACATTTATATCAATAAATTGATGCTTATACAACATTTTTTCTACTTTAGAGACAAGATGACCTCAGCTAGTGCCGGATTACTTTATATGGTCATCTGATCCAAGCAGGCTACTGCAAGCGTTAACATTACGTAGCATACACGTGTAACTACATGAAATTTTTGTGATCGTTGTCGTTAATCTTTTTCCAGTTTCAGACCATATTCCCGCTGGAACATGCCTGTGTATAGAAGGTTTCAGTGTTAATTGTTTTTCAGCAAGCGCTGCTATTCTCCGTTACAGTTGCTCCACGGCTGCAATGACGGTGCACAGACACAGAGACGAGGAAGAACCAGAAATACTGATCAGTCAAACCAGGCTGCGCTTTTCGTAGAGAGGGGGGTGAGGAGACAGGTGCTAAAACAGAGTGTCTCAGACAGAGAGTGAATACAGGTGTTCCAGCACAGAAAGTATGAGAAAAATAAAGAGTTTTTGAACACTGGAACATATAAGCATGTTCTAGTAGAAACCCTACACACAAGTTTGAAGCTGAAAAAAAATCGGATAATAGATGCCCTTTAAATGCACTTTCAGCATTTTGAAATAGATGTATGTTTTGTAAAGAACTCTCACTCACGTCAAGATAGTGTGAAACAGAAATCAGTAACATAAACCTCTATTCGCTTTACACAAACTAAAAACTTACAAAACAAAGTGGGTGTTATTCCATTTTTTTTTCAGGATGACTTGACAAATTAAATGTTATAAAATTGTCATTCTGAAGTGTAACCCAGTTTCTCACTGTCAAAAGTTAGCCCAGCCCAGCAAACATCCTGACACTGAAAAGATTTTGATATGACAGCCTGCGCCGACGTTGAAAGCCTGTATAAATATAGCACCAAAATCAAAACGGAGTCACATCCACTCGTCGTCCACAGCTGCCACCTGCGTCATTTTGTGAAACCAGAACTCCGATATCTGTCTGATATCAGTTCAAAAAAAAGTTGTTTTCACTTTTATTTTATTTTTTACTGTGCTATAGCATCATATTGTAAAAACTTTGCGTTTCCTTGGGATGATGTTGAACTTTTCTACCTCTTGCATATTACCGCCTGTCAAATGTTTGCTGGTAGGCCGTATTTGATTTTCTGGGGAGAAACAGCAAATCTTGGCTTAAAGATATGGATAACCCAGTTTAAAATGAAGCAGTGTGAAATGCTTGTTTGCCCAAAGTTAGGAGAAAAGTCAGTGTGGGGTTATCACTTCAAAAGTTATATGAGTCCATTGCTTTACACCCCACACAATATTCCTCTTTTACCTTTAAAAACATATTATTTTCATGTTGTCCCATACCAGAAAACCCCAGTTACTGTATGATGTCCAATGTTTTTATCATCCCCTTGCTCAATAAAATCATTGTTGTAAAAGCACTTCATTTTAAACAGGATAAATAAAGATAATGATAGCCTCTGGATAATTAAACTTCATTCTTTCTCAGAGGGGGTGATAAAAAAAACAAAACATCCTTTTTAAACTGAAATTGAAGCACTGATTCGTCCAAGTCTTACCATGAATAATATGAGGGTAAACAACAGATCGCTGGAGACTCCTTCCTTGTGACTCATGAGCAACAAGTTCTCAGAAAGGAGAGAGAGAGAGAGAGAGGGGCGGGGGGGGGGGGGGGGGGGCGACCATAATAACATCATTGTGGCTGTTTGAAGTCGCATCAGGCCCATTTCCCAGATACAGTAAGTACAGGCTGTCTGCATGTCTACTGGCCTCTCGCCACTCAAAGGCCACATTCATGGAGGCGCTGCCGCCCTCACAGAGGGCAATTGGATCCACCGGATACCCATCCCTTCTCACGCAATGTTGTGTAAACCCGGGGAAAATGACCTCAATATGTCCTAAACGAGTTAAGGATGAAGATGCCGCACCCGCTCACATGTCTCGGGCATGATAATGCGGTGATGGTTTTATAAATACCCACTCTCATGCACACACAGAAGCAGCGCAGGCTGATTGTCCTGTGTCTGTCAGAGTTTCTTGCTTGAGCTGATGTGCTGTTGGAGCTCTTTAAAGGCTGACAGATCATCCATACCATCTGTTCATATTAAAAGTCTTTGTCTTTAGTGTTGGCCTAAACAAAAGAGTAATCTGTGGCTTCTTATGGAAAACAAAGAGTGGAGAACTAACAAAAAAAATTAAAACTCAACAGGGCAATCTCCTGTGGTGAGTTTAAACTCTACAATAAATAATGAAATAAATTGCTAGTGTTTCCCACAGAATCAGAATGTGTGAATTAGACTTTAAACTTTAAACTTGCTTATGCCCCTTTTTTTATCATGTTGCATCCTCTCACTAAATTACTGACATTATAAATATAATAATTATAATAAATTGTTGGGGATTTGTGTATGCAGGTCAGACTGAGCTTGTTGTGAGTTCTTTTTTTTTCCAGTAGCAGTTTGAGGAACTTGCGTCGCCAGGTGGATAATTGATCCAGACTGAGCTGATCAGATCAAATCGATGGATGAGAGAAGCAGCTGCTGCAGAGGGAATTACAGGAAACTTTTAGAGCACCGCAATGAACGGTTCAGTTTCATTTACACTTCGCCTGGCGTTTTACAGCTCCGACTGTGCCCACAGTGTGCTCTGCTGCAAGAGGTGCAAATATATAAACTTAATATGTGGAGGCAGATGCTTTAAACATATGCCACATAAATGAATGTGTGGGAAACCCCGATTGCACTACAGATCAGAAGTATGTTTTCTTGATCTATCACTTTCATTGTCATTGTGTTCTGATGTCGAGGCAGCTGCATTTTTTTATGTTTTGTGATCTCTGATCTTGCTAATCTTTCATTTAATCCTTCCCCTCTTGTGGTGCCACCCCTCCTTGGCCTGCAGGCTTGGATAACCTTAACCTGACTGCCTTTTGCTTTAGTGACTAATGCTGCTGATTCCCTCTTGCTTTCCTTCCCTCACCTGTTCCATCAAGCTATCCTGCTCCCATTCTTACTCTTACCTTGACCACGACATCGCTAAATGTCTCTATAAATAAGCTTTGCAGCTACGAAACAAGAAGACTCTTGCAATGAGGTCATCATGTCAAAGGAGATGGTGATGATTTTAACATGCCGCCGTGTTCCTGAGAGGTGGATGGGGGTTGCGAAATGCAGAAAGGAGGCATAAGATAGGAGAGAAATCCTACTGCATAATTCATTAACCCCTTGCAGTACCAACTCTCCATCCATTCATCCTTGGACATCTTTGTTAAAATGTCAGATGGGCCAATTCATGTAGAAAACTCTGACTTGACCTAATTGGCAGAGCCATATGATCGCTGATGAGGCCGAGGCCGAGGCTGCTGTGGGACACAATTAACTATGATTCAGATTTTCCAGAAAAATGATCATAATTGTGTTGTTGAAAGACTGCGTATGTTTGACTCTCCTCTATTTATTTACTTGTCAGATATCAACATTTGCAAGATTCTTAGACATTAGTAGAAGGACAGAGGATTACAGAGATTACAGCCTGTCTGTACAGCTGATAGATTTTCTTGTAACACCTCCCATGTTTTTAGTCAGCAGCTGGATGGATAGCAGAGTCAAAACACCTGCCAAAAGCCTTCAGGCCGGAGCCTTTACTCTTGGCAAGCCTCCCCTCCCTGCTACTTCAAGTCCTTCTCCTTCTCATGCAATCTCTCCCGGGCCAAATTCTCAGTCAATTTCCAGGCCATATTGAGGCTGTTTTGTGGCCTCCCCCCCCTCTCCTGCTGGTGATGTCATGACAAAAAACACAAACTGAGATTTGATGAGCTGGAAAATCTCATTTCAGCTTGTAAAGAATTATTGTCCACTCTGTGTAGAGTAAGTGTCAAAGTGTCAGCTTTGATTACACAGCTAGAGTGCAGGTAATAATATTTGAAACCAACAAGGCTTGTGTGTGTTCATACATATTTACAGTACATGCATGCGTTCACAATGCAACAAATGAACATTGTCGAGTCTTCCAGGCAGCGCTAAGGCTGCTATTGTAAACTGCTTGTGTTGTGCAGGAACGGAAAGCTTAATAGGCTTAGCAACAGTAACTAGGGGGGGGGGGTTTAGCAAAAGATCAATTAGCAGCAGAATAATACATTAAAAGTCTACCAATGCCCATTTGCGTCTAATCACCCTAACATATGTTCCAGCGATGCCACAAATGACCAGAAGCTATAGGTAATGAAAGACGCTAAACGTATGTACAAATGCAGTCTGACTGAGATACAGGAAAACAAAACAGTGGAAAGACAAGACAAGTGCCATCTTAATGAGTATTTGAGGAGACGCCTCTGTTTAGTTTAAAGTGTGTACCTACACTGCAAATATGTTTTAACAAGTAGAGGCGCAGAAAAAGGATGTGATGTTATTTTTGTGCACGCCCTTTCAACATCCCTGCCTTTTAATTTCGGGGTCAGGTCACATCCTTCATAAATAAGAGACGTCCAACAAACCAGACCTTTGTAGGAGTATTTTAGAGGTCCAGCAACGTGAATGATCCCTTTGTTTCGCTGTCTTCCTGACCCTGCTCAAATCACTGGCACTCACTTTCTCTCTCTTTTCCTCTGGTTCCCTGTCATCCCCAGTTACTGTATATATCTCCTTAGGCTGTCCTGGTGGTAGAAAGGTGATGAGAGGATAGAAAGGTGTTGGGGGAGGGATGAGACAGAACCAGGAGGACAGAAAGGAGGAGAAAGATGGACAGGACAATGCGAGGTTCTGAGTGCATCACATGGATGTGTTATACACACATAAATAAGTCGTGCACATGGACAGGGACAAAGGCAAAATGTTGCTGTGGAGTTGACACCTGCACTTGCAACTGGGATCATTAAGTCACATGTGGTTAATGAGGTTAAGGCAAAGCAATTACTTCCTAACTATGCACCAACCACATAAAGAGATCGTTTTTATGAATCCCCCCGAGCAGAATGTTACCAGAACAGGCCACTGTAATTAAGTCACTGTATTCCTTTTCTGCTCAGCAAAAACACAAAAACATGATTAAAATATAAACATTTCAAAAAGTCCGAGGTCTGATTTAAAGATCAGCTTCATCTCGTGTTGCATTCCCACCCGTCAGCCACAGGTTGCATGTGTGTTGCCAGCAGCGGAGGAATGCTTTGAGCACAGAGCGCCAAAAATAGACATGCTGACCCTTTAAATGTGGCGTCTGTAACATGTTGTGGCTGCTGGGAGAGAGCCGCACACTGTCTCTTTAAGACAGGCATTTGTGTAGCGTGGAGTAGTATTGCTGTAGTAGTATGTGTGTGTGTGCGTGCATGTGTACATTTGCTGTGTGTGTGTGTGTGTGTGTGCATGTAAAGCTGACTGAGCAGGCGAAGGGTTGCGTGACTACTGCAGACGAGGCTGTGACCTCAGAAAAGTGGTTATGAAAACGATCTGTCGAAGCGAGCAGAGAGAGAGAGTGAGTGAATGAAAGAGAGACGAAGGAAGCAAGTAACGTTGAGAGAAGAAGAGAAAGAGAGAGAGGGACCAGCCCTGCAGAAATGAGTTCATTTACTTCCTACACTTCACTGTCAGTGGATGACACTTGAGAGCCGCAACACACACTTATTCCTTAAGGTATTCAATGCATATGCACATATTTCACACACACATGCCCTCTGGTCTGCTCTATACTGGGGTGACAGTTTCTTTGTACTGTACTTTAACATCGCCACGAGGGAGTGACACTTAAGGCCAGTTCACACAGATGTTAATAGTGTGCTCGGACAGAAGCGACTCAAAAAGTGAAATAAAAAAAGAGAGGAAGGGAATATTTTGTCACTGAGACTCAGGGGAGAAAAACATTGGAGAAAGATTGAGAAAGAAAGTCAGGTATCATATTCCTTCTGTGGCGGTGGCATGCTCTAAATATGCAGGAGAGATTCCTGAGGCCGACCACATGGAAACAATTGGAGAAGATACTTCAGGAAGGACTTAGAGCGTACTGTTGAATTACAAATCTTTTTTTTTTAATACAAATTAATGCACGTAGAAATAAAATTATGTTAAATTAACCTACATCGAGCTCATTAAAGGTTCGACTTTTATTTTTCTCCTAAGTATAGAATGACGTAATGTGTTTTATGTTTCCGGAACATTTAAAATAATTAGAGGAAGAACATCAGATTAGTATCCATAATTTGATTGCGGTGGGAGCAGTGGCTGCTTTTGCTCATTGCTTTGTGAGCGAGACAGGCTATAAACCTGTAATCAAAGAAACATGTAAGGTGGTCATTTTCAGCAGATACTGTACGTTTTCTTTTCACCGCACTTTCAGGACAAATGAGTGTAAATGTGCCTGAGAATGTGTCTGAGAATGTGTGCATCTGTAAATAAAACTGCAAAATAACTCATCAGTAATTGACAATTAGGGGATGAGTTTAATTTCTTGCGTAAAGGGAATGTATGAAAACAAGAACTTGCTATATATTTTTAAACATTTCTTAAGGTGTACCAGTTTCCCCGACTCTGTCTTAAGACAGGAGTAAAAAAAAAATTAAAATGAACAAGGGATGAAAGATGAAAAAAGGGGGAAAAAAATGAAAGAGTAAGGGGGAGAAACATATCGGTGTTCGGCGCAGATTGCGTGTGAACAGTAATGCTAGCCTTCAAAGAGCACAGTGGAGCACATTGTATCCATGCATGAGTCGCTCAACAGGGACAGCGGCATAACGGAGGGAGGGAGGGCATACCAGGACAAGGGCCGGGAGAGGGATAGAGGAAGAGGGAGAGAGCAGAGAGGAAGGGTGAACGAGTCTGTGTCATGACAATTGTGATCTTTGTTATGAGCCGGGTTGCCAGCTCTCACGCTTTTGGCGTGAGATGCACGCTTTTACACTCTGTCCCACACTCTGAGGCTTCACATACTAGTCTTCCACCAAGGAAAGTTTAATCATGAGAGCAAAGCTGGACTGTGTGAAAACATGGACTCTGTTACGTAGCAGGTTTCTTTGTACCGTTACTAATTTGGTTGAGTAGGAAAGACAGGCAGCAGCAATATCAGATGTAGACTGTTAATATTTTTAGTTGTAACCTTATGTTACTGGCATGCTATACTATGTAATCATTTAAGTAGAAATGAAAATGACAGAAAAAATGGGCTTGCTGCAGTATGAAATCGGGGCTTTTCTTTTGCTATCCTGGATAGAACCACTTAAAATGATAGCAATGACTCAATTAGCAAAAAACATATATGCACATGTATCGAGTGAACACCCTCTCCCAAAATCTGTTATGAAAATTGGAAACCTCGTTTATGAACCCTTCTTACAGTAAAAAAGTGCTATAATGAGGTGAGAGGAGGTGAAAAGTAGCTTAGCGCTTGTTAAATCCCAGGCAGCTGTGGGTATCTTGGCAAATGAAAAAGCAATAATAATAATAATAATAATAATAGCTCACTGCTTAAATACACTTGTTACGGCTAACATAGTAATAATGATAATAATAATACAAATAGTTTTATTTAATCATACCTTTCATCAAAAGGCAATGTGCTACAAATTATAAAGCAAAATAGACAGTAGCAGTTAACACAAGTATAGGCACAATATGACTGTGAAGGGCAGTGTGAACCCATTTGTGCACACAACTGAACTTAATAAAATGATTTAGAAGAAGTTTTCTCTGGCTTGCCTAAGCACAAATCTGAACAAATTTCAAAATCAGTCAAATGGATTCTGAGTTGCAGCCGTTATCTTATCACGCTATATTAAGTCTTTGAGCACTTTATGTTTTGAAGGAAAAAAACAGTAGTGCCACTATGACTGAATATAGCATGATAATATAATGACTGTATTTCAGAAACTACAAGGAGCACAATCAAGTGTTTGGTATCTTTGAGCTCATTAGAAAAATATGTATACATATGCAGTAAGGGTGAAGAGGCCCCACAATATGATATTGTTGCAATAATTAAGTCACAATACAATATTTTTGCAATTTTTATTTTTTTGTGTGATACACTAAGTGTTATGAACACATACTGCAATACATTGTGGTGTATTACCTTTTCTTAGCTGCAAATGATGTCCCCAATGGTAAACTTAGTAAACATCTGTTTTTATCTAACAAGATTAAGTATTTAGTCTGTTCATTTCATTTTAATCATTTTATTTGCAGCAAAATGTATCTATTGGACAAAAAAAATGATTTGATTATTCCAGTAGGCCACCAAATTTGTATATGTAATATTAATAATCTAAATAATTCAGAAAAAATTATACTTTACGTCCATGTACCGATACAACATGCCATGCACAAATATTGTGATGCTATGCTGTATTGATTTTTTCACAAACCCCTAAATTTGCAACATGAACAAAAAACATCATATGGAAACCATTGATTAAACACCTGTAGAGTTTTCCCTCATTTTTCCAAAATCCTGCCTTTGACTATTTATAAAAGGGTGAATTTTTTTTTGTATGATCTAAATATTTCAAAGTTGTACTGTTAGATACTCGCCCAGACTTAACCTGTGCCAGATTTCAAGACTTAAGATCAACCAGAATAAATGTACTGGCATTTTTCAGCATTAAAATGGGTTCAAAGGTGCCCATGACAAAAATGAATGCCTTCACTAAAAGGTTTTGAGGCCTCTTTCAGAGGACTCAGAAGTGCTCATAGATGGTGGGGAAGTGCATTCCAATGCTTGGGGATAGTTGAGCTGAAGGCCCCATCTGCCACAGCACGAGGATTAGTCAACGGGTGCAAAGGGTCATGGGTCATCTGATTTGAGGTTGCGTAGTTTGGGAGATTTGAGGCTGTGCAATTCTTTCAAGTGAGCTGCTGCATTTTCGTATAGTGTGCATTGACTGCTCAGGAGACGAATTGTGTCCTGAAGGGTAGATACAGTAAATAATGGCAGAGAAAAACAAACTTCTTACCATCTTGTGTGTAGATTACAGGTTTGTACTGTCGTGTTTAAAAGCTTCTCGGGAAAATCTGAAATTTGTTGTTAAATTGTAACCACTGTAACGATTCTAAAACCAGTCTGATGTTTATCTCAGCCCAGTAAGATTCAGAGCTACGGCATTTTCCAGGCCAGTGAAGAACTTGAACTGTGTGTGTGTGTGTGTGTTTTGGGTGCATGTTGTTATCGTGATATCATTTCTCTGCACCAGCAGGGAAACAATATCACACACGCATCTTGCACTCACATATTGCCCTCCTCTCCAGGGTCAATATTTACAGTTCATCCTCTTCTGCAAAATCACCCTGTCACACTGCCTTACCATCTCCCCCTCCCCTCTCTTCCCCTCTCTCCCTCGCTCTCTCCATCTCTCTCCACTGCCAGTCACTTTTACTGTATGTCTCAATGGCTGAGCGTGATCAAGGCCAATTATGGTTTCTTTTGAGCGTGCAGGGCATCCTGTGGAAGCAATACATTACAGGCAACTCGTGCCAATCCATCTCCCTCTCCATATGTGTATCCTCCCCTCCATCTCTCCATCCCTCGTGCTAGTACTACACGTAGTAATTCATTCTCCACACAGCTGTTGCATCCAGTTGGAATGTGGGTAAATGTGAATTTAATGGTGTGTCATTCGTTATGTATATAGAGGCATTTTTCTCTTGTCCTCGGGCATATCAGTGGATGTTCGATACCCCACTCATGCTTTTCCAAAGAGGATTCCTGTGTTCCACTCTTTGCACGACAGTAAGTGGGTCTGGTGACCAGACCTGATAGAGTTGCACCTTTTGCAGATTTTCTCCTTGGATTGTGCGGGAGAATACATATGAAAGTCACATGAGACAAATTTGGTTCCAAAGAAAAATATCCACCATTCAACATTAGGAACACCTGTTTTTTTAGCCCTGCACATGGGTCTGGAGTTGTTGTGAAACTGCTGCAGCCTCAGAGACCGGACACTAAAAAACAACATAGTGTGAAAAATCCAGATTGCAAAAGAAAACAGATCACAAGATGGCAATAACTAGTTTTATTAGTGCTATCTAAATCAGTGGTTCCAAGCCTTTTTTTTGTCTGATGTACCCCATAGCCCTGTCAGATAAAGTCAAGCAGTACAGCTTTATCAACGCTCGACATCTTCCAAATGTGTTTAAATGATTCAAAACTGGATGTTATTTAACACTAACGATCATTTAAATATTTAATTATTAATTTGATATTAATTGATTGTGTTTTTGTGGCAATGTTTTTTGAAAATGTAAGTATTTTTAGGTCAGTTTGACAACATTTGCAGTCTGTTATTGGGAGCATCAGATGCCAGATGTTTGAATGTTTTATTCATGACTTTAGCTAATTATTTTAACCATTTATTACTTACTGACATGATTGCTTTATATTGATTGATTGCTAACTATTGCTTTATTACACCCAGCTATTTCTACCTTCTGTTACTTTTAGCTAACTATTTTAACCATTACTCCATTATGTCAAGTTGACTATCATATATCTGTTGATTTTTAGCTAAGTGTCTTACCATTTATGGCCATTTGTCCATTGACCTGCTGTTAACTAACTTTTTCAACCATTAGTAAGCTGCTTTTACCTAATGATTCATTAGGTTTATCTGTTACTTCAAGCTTACTATTTCAACTATTTATAAGCTACTTTAAACTATTTTTATCATTTATCCTTTGCTTTTTGCTAACTATTTTGACCATTTATCTTTTACTTCTTGCTAACTTTTATTTAACCCGTTTATTAGCTACTTTAAGCCAACTATTTTTATCATTTATCCCTTACTTTTAGCTAACTATTTCAACCATTTATCTGTTACTTTTACAACTTGATAACCATTTCTGTCTTTTATCTGTTAGCTAGCTCACTTGCTAGCTTCTTTGCGTGCACTCTGCAACAAAGTTTACAAACTCTAAGTTTTTAAAAAATGGTATAAAAGCTAACTTTCAAGGAAGAAGTGTCTCATCCCAGCACAAAGGGGATGAGAGGGTGGGGATGTTGTATTTATAGTTGGGGAAATGTTATTTTAAATCTCAACAGCTGTTAAAAAGATATTCATATATTTATGGATGCATTAATGGTGGTGGAGTGATACAAATATAATGGTATTTCAAAGTGTAGACCTTCAAAGGGTATTGGCGGAGCTCAAAAGAAAAGCCTGCTTTTCATTGTTGTACGTCCGTTTCAGTTGAAGTGTTGTCGAAGCAGGGGGTAGGAAGGAGGTGTCGACACACACTAACACAATGGTATGGTTTCCCTCTTCCCCTCCACAGGATGCTGGCTACATATACAGACATGTGCAATACACACACACACATACACACACACATGAACACAAAACAATGGATCTACACATGTTGCTTTTATTTCATTTACTGCTGCTGACTCTCCTCTTGTAAAAAAAAAAAAAAAGACTCAGCTCACCTGTCGAATCAGCTCTCAAATGTCCCATCAAACTTAGCTCACATCTGTCTCAAAAGACAGAACAGGATATGAAAAATAAGCTGAGGAATCTTGGCTTTTTACAATGTCTTCACACTTCTTTTTTTTTCTCCATCAAGAGTGGAAAATGTAATGGTCATATTTGCTTCAATTTTTATCCTTTTTGCACTTGAGAGAAGTTTTAAAACGTTTCCAGATGACCTCCATTCAGTTATTTTTATATTTTACTCCATAAATATTTATATCAGGCCGGAAAGGTGGATAAACACTACCTAAACTCTCCCCATTCCTAATCAGAACCAAATTCACATGTGATTTTATTCTGGTTGCCATTCTTTGGGTATTTTAGTGTGATGATGCCTGCCAAATTCAAGCCTATAAAACCTAAATTTCGTAATAATACTGGACACCAAAGATTAGAATAACTAAATCACAAAAACACATCCACTATAAACAACATTTGTACTAGCTGGTACCCAAATGAGCTGAATTTTGGCATCCTTTTGGTCAATAATACCACAGTTTGCCCATTTTGAGAATGCATCTTTAAAGAAATGAAGAAATTGTTGTCTTTGTGTGAAATACCATCACCTAATAAATGTAAAGTGTATTATAGTGGTTATACAGTAAAATCTGCAAGACAACTCTCTGTCTGGCATCCTCTAGTGTGGCAACGATTACATGAAAATTACACAGAGAAGAGTACCTCAAAGAAGCTGTCACATGTTTCTTATCTACCATCAAGTACACGCTTTAGTTCAATTGTCTCAGATCATCACCTCATCATAAGGATTGGTGCCATTTAATTTTGTTACATTGTCATCTTTTTAGTTCCTTTCTCCCATTCAGTTCAACTTGCTTGCAGGCCGCTCCTTTTTTCATCAATGGCTCTGACAGTAGAAGACATTGCGTGTCACTGCTGCAGTGTTAAGTCTATTTAAGGCCTCAACTTATGTCAGGAAAAACTCAGTGGCATGTTGCTGAGCTAATAATGTCTGACCGCTTTCCCTGTGAGCTTCACAAGTGCTCCTTTGGGAATAAGAGAGAGAGAGAGAGCAGGTTGAGAGAGAATCGGAAAGAGAAAAGGGAGAGAGCGGAGCAGTTAGACTCTCCAGTGTATAAAATGACCTCGCTGCCGTTGCGTGCCATGGTTTGTTTTCAGTGCTGGCCACATGTTTGAACATTGCATAACTTCTCAGATGTGGTTTGTAAATCATGAAGTATTTTGGGGTATAGAGGTGTGCGTGAGTGCATGAGTGTGTGAGTGTGCCGACAGCCACCTTACCTAACAGCTTAAGCATATTCATCTTCATGTAAATATCCCTTTTTATTAAAATTTCTTGCATGATAATGCATGCAGTTCTCATGAATGCTGATCACACCTTTGAAAATGACTGATTACCGACTGGCTGATGTAAGGAAAAGTAATTTTCCAGCCATTCACACAGTTAATCTCCCGTTTCTGCTGCTGTTCGTTCCACAGCTGTCTGGTTGTGTCTCACTGTCCTAACTGTGGGAGCTGTGGCCCAATTAAAGGCTAATTAAAGGGCCAGTCCATGAAAACAGGGAAGTCTTTGTAGTGCTGTTTGCACAGGTGGCATGCATCACATGCTGTAATGGTGTCAGGTTTACGCATCAAGGCTGCACACATGGATACGCATTAGCGCGTATGCACTGTGCACTTGTGTGCACACTTAAACAAGGCAGGTTGCATGCATGCACCATTTCTTTTTCCTTAATTGTGGTAAATGTGCTCAGAGATGAAATGTTTAACGAATTAGTCAAACTGATAAACTGAACAGCTCTGAGATTTTCCACTCTGGCTGTGACCTGCAGAGCAAAACAACTGTCTACATATGGTAGTAAATCTGTCCGAAGACTCGCTTCCTTGACCTCCTTATCTCTTCTCCCTGTTACTGACTAGTTC
This sequence comes from Plectropomus leopardus, assembly GCF_008729295.1. Classification (NCBI taxonomy): domain Eukaryota; kingdom Metazoa; phylum Chordata; class Actinopteri; order Perciformes; family Serranidae; genus Plectropomus; species Plectropomus leopardus. The sequence goes on from NC_056483.1 coordinate 18,282,231, forward strand.
AGCAGGTAAGAGAGTGAAGTCCAGTCCCAATAAACATCTTGCTCCTCACACTTAGCCCTTACCTCTTCACTGACAGGTTCATGTCTAGAGGTGGGGTGCCCCAATTCTTGTTGGGATAGAGGGGCAAAGTGTTAGGGATACATGGCGCCCTCAAACTGAGGTTTTTCCACTTAAAACAGTTTTATAAGAAATCATTGGAAAGATGTACAAGCAACAAAGGATACCCACAAATGTATGTTTTTTCATTAATAAGGATTAAGAAAATTAATGATAACCACTGTTCTTAGTTTAATGTCCTTTTCTTTATAACAAGTATAACAAAATAAATCACTATGCGGATGTCTTGGTAGCTAACTAGCAAGCTAACTAACATGCTTTTATTGTCAATTTGTGCCTGACAGTCCTGCATTTGACATATTTCCATGTCCCATTACCACCCATTTGATGGCCTATATGATGCCCAGAACTTAACTGAAGTCCAACAGCAAAGTTGCTGCCCTTGTTAGAGCTCTTCTATTATCAGTGCAGACTGCTAGTTACCTTGTAATCAGGCAGTGTTCTTTTTTATTTTATGACTTGTGCTATTGATTGATAAAAGGAAGTTGTGAACAAATCACGAATGTCCTGACAACCGCAAAAGACTGCATGTAGACTACGCAAAAGAAGATTCCACAACAAAAGCCGGTATATTCGGCAACACTCGTTGTGTCTTTTTATGGAAATGCCTGCATACTGATAAGGGTCTTGAAGGGTTGTACCATTTAAAAGGGGAAGTTTCAACCGCAACCCCAACGTAACTGTCATGAGAGGCAAGGTGGAATTCAAAAATGAGGGGTAGGGCTAAAAATATAAAGTGGGATGGAGTCTATGTCCATCACTTTACATATCCACATTATGGAGCTGTGTGATATTATTATTCATTAAGAGTACTGAACGCCTGATTAAAAGCTCTCTGCTTTGTAACACAACTGCCTTATAACAGAAGAGCTTTTATTCTGGAGGTTTTCACATCTGAAGCTCTTGTTCAGGTGTTATACACCAGAGATGAGCCATAATGTGTCTCAGAGGGCTGGCTGGAGTTGTTCCGACTGACCCATCCCAAAATAAAAATGCTCAACCACAGAATTTCAGACATGGCAGAAGAAATATGTTGACATTTAAAGGCTTGTTTCCAGAACAGCTGCCATGTTTGTCGAGATTTATGACCTGAAGCGAAGACCAGTGACGGCCAGGCAAGTGGTGCATTTGTGTAGTTTGATATAGGATGAGTTCTTCTAGATGCGGGCGTGTAAAAAAAGCACTGCCAACTTTTTATTGTGCAGTGTATGATATAATGCTTGTGCTGAGACTTGCCAGACCACAATGAGTAAAGCAACTAACTTTGCAACTGTACTTTATGTCCCAGACACATAATGAGTTGCTGATTAGTCCTTTGCCCAGTAAAGCTGGGGCTTGGAGAATTTCAGTATCCTTCTGATAAAAGATGATCAACTTAATGCCAAATAATCCACCTATATAGCCTTACACGACCATTTCTACCTAGAAACTGGTTGGGATTCAGATTGCCTTCCACATATAAAATCCAGTTTCACCTGTAAAAAAATCCAAAAAGGAAGCAGACTTTGTTCATCTGCACTTTTTACATCATGATAATAATAATGTTCAAAATGAAAAGTGTTTGACTGAAAATAGTTTGGCAGAGGAGAGCCTACCATTTCTCAGCAATGACATGTTTTGGGTACAGTCGACCATAATAGGCTGCACTCTCACCCTGCGCCCTCCCTCGAACACACATCCACCACCACAACACACACACACACAACAGTTCGACTGGTTTTTCTTGTCAGCGCTCTGATCTTTTGTGGACTGACCACCCACACTGCAACCTCCTCAAACATGTGAGACTCATCAGCTAAAACCTGCTCTTTAACTTCCAAACCACATTTGTCTTGAGGTGTTATAGCCATGGCAAAATCACAAACACACGGAGGATGAATCCAAAGTTATATTGGATCGTTGCTTTCCTATTTACGCAAGATAAGTATCATTCTGTGTTTCTCAAGTGCTGTCGTGAGCGTACAGGGGATATGCATTTCCACTGACACACAGCGTGGAGAGAAAGCAGGGCTGAGGTTAACCAGATGAGGGCTGTTATAGAGATAAGAGGTCTCATTTGGTCACGGAAGGACCAGCTATGGATTTAATGGGGATGACAGGTGAATAAATGGTTGAAATCCATTAACCCTCCCACGACACTAGCTTAAGCTTTGCACCTTACGTTACACTGGCCTTTGTTAGGAGCTGTTGTCTACTGTATGTGTATGTATGTGTATGTGTGTGTGTGTGTGTGTGTGTGTGTGTGTGTGTGTGTGAGTATACGTGTGTGTATGTATGTGTGCTGGGGCGTGGCTTAGCTTGGGAGTCCCACCCTACTGCACGCGATGCCTGGGAATCCGTGCTGGTTGAGGATTTACTGAACACGCTTTAGGGAATCCCAGATCTCTAACGCATACACACATACACACACACACACACACACCTTCAGGATATATAGAGCTGACATAGTTAACACTGATCAGGTGGAATCACTCATAAGAATGGCACTGTTACGCATCACAAAATAGTGATGCGCTACGGTCGTACATGCAAGCACAACTCTCATGCTGCACACACACGTGCACACACACATTCCCAAACACCTTCAGGATGCAGAGCTGTCAGAGCTGACACTGATCAGATGAGATCACACACAAACACAGGCGTTTCACAGAAATGCACACACAAATCTGCACCTGGAACAGGCAATCAGAAGCACCTTCTCTGCTCTCCCTTTCCTTAGTCAAAGTCTTTTCTTCTGCACCTCATAAAAACACTGAAGCATGATGCTGTGTGATTATGTGGCAGATTAAAAATTTACTCCCAACTCACACGATTTAAGTAAGAGTAAAAGGAGAAAAAATACTACATGAAAGATGCCAGAAGCGTAACAGTTTATGTTCCAGTTGGCAGCATATCAACCAGCTTGTTTGGCTTGGAGTCAAGAAAATATGAATTTAAGATACAGGAAGCCAACTATGGCATGTTAGCTATAGCAGTGTTTCCAGCTGTCAAGCTCCTTAAAGCAAATGTTTGGCATATGAGAGAAAAATAAGATAGATGCAAATTTAAATAAATTAGCTGCCAGAGCGGCAAATTATGAAGTCTTAAGTGCGTGTCAAGATTGTCCATGATTGAATTCTTCAACATTATCAGCAGCCATAGTTTCTGTCTTTATGTGTTGTAGATTGCCATTGAAAGTCCAAGGGATAGAGAAAAAATTATGAAAATTCAGATTTTATTATCCTCTATCTAACAGTGGCAAACATATTAGCTCAAAAATAGCACAAACAAAGTCTAATCATTTTTCCCTCCACTCCTCTCGCTGCCTTGACCTCCCTCCTCCCTCAGTGATTCATCACTGGTGATGGGAGGTGAATATCTCTATTTTGGCATAATGACTGTAAATGTTTAGAATGTGAGAAGCTGTGACCGTCGAGCAAGAGGAAGAGGGGAGAGAAACACGAAAGGAAAGGTGATGTCAGGCGCTGACTTTCACATCGGGGGAAGTGTTGAAATGAGGGAGGTGTTACAATATCCTTTGCATTTGCTGGAATTGTTTTGGTTTTTTTTCCCCTCTAAAATACACAGGAACCTAAACAGCACAGTCATACACAAAGTAAATACAATGAACAGTTGCGTTAGATTTTCATTCCTACAGGTGACCCCCAAACGAGTGCGAAATAAGGAATGGTCCGGACAGACTATTATCTTTAAATCAGGGTTCATCCCTGTTTCATTCAGTGTTAGATTAACTGTCAATGTATGTTAACATATAAAAGTCCTGTAAGCAAGGTTAGAACCAGCGCTACTAAGGAGATACAGTCGCACACTCTGTGGTTACAAGCTAAAAACTCATCACTATCTACACATCAACGCTAAAAATGGAGTCTCGTGAAATCTTGACCATAGTTTGATTTTTACAAATGGTTCATTGTTGATGACCTAAAACACATTCTGCAAGGAGATGAAAGGCCAAAATGCAATGAAAAAGCTACATTTTCAAATATGCCAGTGTAATTGTGGACCATGAATTGTATAAAATAATGGACATAGTTTACATTCATTGGCGCCTTGAGTTGGGAGTTTGGCCATTGCAGTTTTTTTTGAAGCCGGAAGTAATAATTTGACGAGAGGAAGGAGCTGTGAAAGAGAGACTCGCACTGTAATTTCAGAATGTAAATTGTGAGTTATTGAAACATTCACCCCCCCATACAGTTGTCATGAAAGTTAAAATTAGCAAAATAGACCAAAATCATTTTTGTACCAGGCTGTAACCATGTTTAATTCTGTTGTAAAGTTGGCCGTTTTTACTTGGGGGTCTATTGCAAACGACCAGCTTCTTTCAAATGAACTGCAGCTTTTGGCAGCTTTTGGTACTTCACTTTGGCATCATTTTTCAGCCCTGCATGTTGCCGCTAAAGCTGACACGAATAGCACAAATATGCAGTAATGATGAGGACTCAAAGCCTCCAAAGCAGCCCAAAGCATTGCAGATAGATCACTCCAGACAGTGATGGTGGTGCAGTGGAATGGCATTCATGTTGGAAGCTACAGAATAAATCAGTACTACTACATAATTTGGTGGTTGGCGTGCACAATTATCTGAAAGATAACTGTACAATTAAGGCCAAAGCTGTTATCTGTCTCTCATGTGCTAACCATCTGGCCCTGCGTGAACATGGGCCAGACTGGACTGGGTTTAATACAAACCCCGGGTCCGCTTCACTAAGACCCTCTAAGTATCACAATGAAACTTGAAGCATGTTTGAGACACATCTGGAGCTCTCTCTGAGTCTCCTTCACAGTACAGTGGAGCCACAAAGGATTTCTCCTTCCTTCTAACACATACTTTTTCATGTTTTATAGTCCGGTGGGAAAAAGACTTTGAATCTCATTCTCTGTTCATTTTATGACAGTTCCCACCCTGGCTTCTTTTTTATCTTTTCCTCTCTCTGCCTTTTTTTTATCATGCAAAAAGGATTCCATTCTTTTTTTCTCCTCCCACCTCTTCTTTGTTAGTCAGACTTCTAGACAATAGCATGGGAATTGGTGCTAGAAATGCGACACCATATCGAGCCACCCTCAAGTGTTCTTCTATAAACAAGTTCATGATGATTATTAGCCCACACCCAAACAGTTTGTTAAGTCATTATCCTAGAGGAACATCAATTAAAAGCTCTTTGTTCTATGAAAAAACACACAGAGCCAAAGCGGAAAGCTGCCAGGCAGTTTTCATTTATCATTCCGACATCATTGTTTTATCAGTTGATAAAACAGTGAGTTGATCTTTTAGGAAGCTGCCCCGTTAAAATTCAGTTTCACACTAGTTAGTTCCTTTTCCACCAGTTGAGCTTCCGTCATCATGTGCTCAATCCTGCAGCTGATCTGGAATCAGATCTGCCAGTCTGCTTTGGTTTCAAACTGCACTATAAAATTCGCTCTGAAACTCAATGTGTCTGTGCTTGAATGGACAGATTATAGCAGGCTATTTAAAGATGAGGCCGCAGTGGAAACAAAGCCTGAATGACAAGACCACACACTGTCATGGGGAGAGAATGGTGAAGCGCTGTCTTATGTGTGTATGTGTGTGTGACAGTTATCTCTTATACGATGGTATGCCTAGTGCTGTGTGTGTTTGTGCAAATGCGAGCATGCATAGCACGGGTGTGATTTGTCACTGATAATTTGGGGCAGGATGCTGAAACTTTTGTTATCTACAGCTTTATTTCTCTGGAGACAGTGATATCATCGGCCTCATTTAAACACCCCCGCTGTGTTCGCATTAGGGAGCCCTCCATCTAAAGTTGCACACCAGGTGTCCTCTCCGCTCATCCTAACCACTTTGGACAGAGACAAAGGTGTTTTGCCAGCCCTAAACGGCTCTGCGGTGCTGGTAATAATCACTGGTGTCAGAGACGAAATGGATCGGCTGACCACAGAGCTTTTCCTGCTGTACTGAAATGGTGATTGGAGCGGTAGACAAAGCATGAGGGTGATCCCTAACATCTATTGCAGTTAACCTATTCCCACTAAGTTTCCATGAAATGCCCTGATGTCGGGAACCAGCTCTCTTTTTTCGGCATTTATTCTATTTTGCTCCACTCTTATTTTCTTTCCCAGTAGTGCTGAACATGCTTCGTTCCTTCTCTTCTCTTCTCTTCTCTTCTCTTCTTTTCTCCTATTCTTTCCTGTCTTCGTTTATCCAGTCTTCTCTTCTTTTCTCCTATTCTCCCGTCTTTACCTAATTTCTTCTTTTCCCCCTATCTTCTCCTTTCCTCCTCTTCTCTTTCTTCTCTTCTCCCCTCTTCTTCGCTCCTTCTTTCTCTTTTCTTCTTTTCTTCTATCTTCTTTTCTCTACCTTCCTCCTAGTTTTTCTTCCCTGATTTTCTCATCTCCTCTTTTCCTCTCCTCTCTTCCACAATGGAAAAAACGCTCACAGTAATTAATAATTATAAGCTGTGGCAAGTGATAAAAAGAAGCACGGGGGAAGAAGAAGAAGAAACAGGTTTCTCTCTTTTCCCTCCTGCCGTCCCCTTTGACATGTAAAGCGTGTAAACTTGGCAGGACCAAATTTGTTGATTGCGGGCTACTGATGTGACCCATCTGGGGTTGAAACATTGTATTAGGTCTTCGCACGCTATTCCCTGCCACTCCCTCGGCTCAACAGCTCACCCCCCTTCTGTCACATGAGAAACAGTTGCAGTACTGTTGTCGGGTGAGGAGGATGTGGGTATTTGGTGTGTTTATTTTGTGTGTGTGTGTATGTGTGCGTGTAACGGGAGACTGCCCCTCGAATGGACGGTCCAAACCCAGCAGCAGGAACAGCTGTGTGTTCTATTGAAGTATCCTTGAGCAAGATACCACATCCCTAAATGACTAAATCATAAATGCCTATAAGTGCCCATGTTTTCATTGTGCTTTTGGGTGTGTGTGTGTGTGTGTGTGTGTGTGTGCATTATTCACTGTAAGTGAATCAGGATCTGGAACAATGTGTTACATTTCCTCCAAACTATGACTCGCTCTTTATTTTTCTGTTTCCTTTGCGCTCAAAATTATGACCACAGGGCACAAAAATCCTCAATTGAAATCCATGAAAATCCCTCTTACTTTATAACATATTAGAAACAATTAAAATAATGTATTAACACCGAATCAATCAACCAGTTACTGGTCATTGTTTTGTATATTCAGATGGAAAGTCACCCCACCAGACTTCACAGCAGAACTGATGAGTAAACAAACAGAAAAGCCACAATTTACGACGTCATTATGCAACAGAGAGGAAAAGAGGCATGCTTTGCCTTGCGTGAGTTGGTCACAGTGACACAGCAGTGTTTTGAGCTGCTAATACTTTCCCAAATCACAGATATTGCTGTTATTCTGGAGACATCCTGAAGCTATTGCAGAGGAATTTATGTGGTCCTGCTCATAAATCAAACTTCAGCTGCAAGCACAAAACATTGGAGGACAGGCCTGCATATTGACATACAGCACAGTGCAATGCAGCTCCAGAGACACTGCTCTGGAAACACATGTTCTGCACTTCTACCTCAAAAGCGTTTGAGGTGTCTCTGCCTGGAAATCACATGCTGTGTTTATAATGGGGAAAAAATACCATCAGTCTTCAAACCACTTAAAATCTTATTTTAGTTAAGGATTTCTCTCAGCAAGAATGGAGGGTTATAATGTGTGATTTATGAAGATGCAAGCTGAGTTGAATGGTCGGTTAAACCGAGGCATGGTGCTGAAGTTGACTTTGGAGCTGTCGAAGGACAAAACAACTACTTTAGTTTCTCAGTCTGGGTTTGAAACCACAAGCAGCCATCTCACATCTCATCCTGTGCTGCAGTTAGATTTAATTAAAAGAAAATCTGATGATTAAAATTTGGTGATTGCAACAACGGAGAAAAAAAGAGATTAGAAAAATACAAGTAGAAGTTTGTGGTAGATGCCACTTCATGGCACTTTGGTTGTGAAGAGTGCAGGAGGTCGAACATGATTTCTCAGATGCACAGTACCAAGTGTCAGCACGGAAAAAACTGGAGCCTGAACTGGAGGTTCAGCTTGACGGGAATGGGCTCTGGTTCAGCGGTGTTGCCCGCAGGTCACAGCTGTAGGGCGACACCAAAGAGCCAAAGTGGAAGTTTATATGCTGCTGAGCCCAAACGGTGGTTTACTGACACACGGTGTAATGTGAGGTTCATTAGTGCAAAGGCGATAATTGCACGGGTAGTTTGAGAAGCGTGCCGCCCTTTAGGTCCTGGTGCATGCAGCATTTGTTAGAATTTCTTCTTGAACCTCTCTGAACCTTGTCCTCTTGAATTCTTCTGCTTGTTAAACTGAATATTTTGAAGTACAAAACCTCCAGCAGTCACGTCAGCACTCTGTGCCCTAACCATTGTTGGTTTTGAAGAGCTGACAGATACATGCATGCACTTCTGTTTGATTACAGTTCTACCTCCAGCTCGAAAACAAATATCAGATGCACATGATCTCATCTTGCATTTCATCCAGGATTTTTTGTAAGCAGCTGTCTTTATAAGTAACGTAAATCCTAACAAATCAAATTATATAATGACTGGATGATACCTACTATTTACATAAATCAAATTAGCCTGCGATATTTCCCCTGAAACTTTTTCCACATTTATCCCTTGCCTCAGCATTGCAGGGTTGCTCTTCACCATCTGCAGAATTGCAGAAGCATGAAGGTTTTAACATCTAAACCGGTCTCCATCTCAGTTCTGTCCCAGCTGTCTATTTGAAACTTCCAGACCTAAACTTTTTTCTGCTAATTTGGCCAAGCTGCATGTCCTAATGAATATATTTTAGACTGACAGACGTCTTAACTTCAAAGCAGTGAAACGTGCAGGCCAGGGTTTGTGTTTGTTTTTGTGATTCAGGGACACAGAATCTCTTGGGTCAGTGGATGGAGACACTCGATTCTGTCTGTTGACCCTGCTGTGCCCTACTGTACTCTGCCTAGCAGTCCAAAACAAAGCTTCTTTTCCTCTCAACCAAACACGCGCATAAACACACACTCTCACTGACCACTGCTTCTAACTTTGCTTCCGTGAGAAGCAGGGTCTCATCTTAAAGGGACGAGGAGGATTAAGCACATGTTGATGAGATCATCACCAGGGTGAAACACACAAACAATTACTGTGTCAATAGCACACACAAACATCAAAAAATAAAGGCAGACCTACCAGTAGACACAAATATAGACTCACAAAACCACAAACACTATCCGATTAAAGGGATAATTCAGGCACTCTGAAGAGACAAATTTAAAGGTGTTCTATATGACATTTACAGTGAACAGCTTAGTGGCAAACTGCAAAGAATGAAGTCATGCTACCTCTCTATTGTTTGTTGTTATCCAAGTTTCTCTGGTATTTGGCTAGCTAATCTGCAATATTAACGCTGGTTTCCGCTGATAACACGACTCCAATCTACATTGGCAGGATGGCATCATAGCATAAGCCCGATGCTCACCTCCCATTCCTCCTCAAAACATTGGATCCTGCATTACCCATAATGCAACTAAATATTCCTCGTAGGAACCAGTTTGACATAGTGACCAACCTATATGATTCCTTCCCAGTCTGTCACGTGATGCAACTGAGCCAAAAAAGACTTTTTCCCATAGACTTTCCCAGACTCATTTGGTCTGACAACTTTTTAAAGTCTAGAAGAGACGCATGATTAATTCATTTTATTGCCATTCAAGTGAGTGAAACTTGGCTGATGGAGGTCTTTAGTGCACTTGCTGTATGGCTACGGAAGATCTTTGTAATTTTATACCCAAGAAGTGAAACTTTTTTTGGCTTTTTGCACCACTCAGCAACTTTCATATGGATATATGGGTCCCTGCCTCCAGCACTGTATCCAGCTCTTTTTATGCATTCATGTGACAGGACAACATCTTTCCAAAACCACACTTGATGTTATTAACATTATAAAATTGTCGTTACCAAAGTCAGATAACCCTGATGACATCACTGTGACATCACTAGGGTTATTCTCTCAGGCTGGACAAAGCTCCTCCAGAGCCTCACAAGTAATTCAACAACTGTTTTACAGGCCAAGGAGTGTATTCAATACTCCCTGGAGAGGCACCACAGCGGAGTGTGCCACAGTTGGCAGCTTTGCATGTAGAGTGAGAAAAATAGTCTTCCTATTCAGAGCGACAGCCTGTTTGGAGAGGGCAGACAAGTCGGTGTTTGTTTACACTCTGAAAATCTCTTCAGTTGGTTGGGAATTAAACATAACACACACATACACATATACACTCATAGCATCACGCCAACACCAGATGCCAGGAAGTACAGTGGCGACTGAGTGGCATCCACAGCAAAGCCCCACCATGCGTGACTCTCTCCTGACTTTGCCTCTTTTAGCAAGCTTGCGTGATCCCACCATCACTCCCCATCAAGCCCTCCGCCCCCTCCCTATATCCTTCCCTCACACACACACACATATACACAACACGTATCGCCTGCTGGGCGATAGCACTGGGGGTATATGTCCTCCCTCCGTGAGCCAAATGAAGTGATCGGAGTAAACACTGTTAGTATAAACGGGCTTGGATTAGAGTGTTGTGATGACATGCAAGGGGCACAGATGGGAGAATGTGAAGTGGACAGTCACGATATGTCCAGACGTGACAAAGGATACTCACTCTAGTCACCTTACTTATTTTTTAACTCCCAGAGCTCACCTCTTGAGCACATACCAGGTTTTTTTGGAAAGCTAATACCTTTGTTGCTGAATTATAGCAGCTAATACTTTGTGTCAGTGTTTAATACTTTTGTAAATCTGTCCTCACTTTTACATCATTTTTGCCTAAATTCCTAAAAACTTCATTTCACAGACATCATGTTAAAGAGCAGCCTGAGATACCCCTTAGATGTTTCCGCGAGCCTCCAGTGTTTGCCTCCTGCCCTGGCTCTAATGCCCCACAACACAGGAACGAGGTGTTAGGAGAGGGATAATCAGATTATTGTTGGGTTAGCGTGTTGCTTAATGAATTAGCTCTGTCACAGGCCAAATTGTTGTGTGATATTGTTGGTGAGAAACGCACCACAACGGGTCAGTTGTGTTAAAGTGAAGCTGACAGGTGATCAAATCAGGCTGAAACTGTGAGGCCTCGCACCGCAAACAGGGTCTTTCCTTAGCTTTTTGGACTTTTTGTAATGAAAAAGATGCCTTTAAAAGGGAACCATGTCACTTTTCAGAATTGATACATGTTATAACTATGGTCTTAGACAATTGAAAATATATTAATCCCATAAATTCAAAAGTAAGAGCGCTACAAGTCAAATTGGTGATCATAAGGTTGTAAGGTATAAAGTCTAGAGCTGCTCCATTGACAATGAATTAGGAAACATGTTCTAGATGACATTTAGAGCACCCGCGGGAAAGTTCTGAGTGTTTGGGTACATTTTCTGTTTCACAGCTGAGAGCACTACAACAGAATAAAGCTCATTTGGGTGTAAAAAAGAAAACAAACATTCTGTGGGTCCATAAAATCAGTCTCCCATTCACTGTCGAAGGAGCAGCTCCAGACTTTATACTTGATGACATCACAAGTTCGAGACTTGCTTTAGTGGTTTCTGGCTTTGAGAGAGATGAGCTCATGTTCACAAACATTGATTAAACTCTCCCAGGCCTTTTGAAATAACATTTTGGAATTCTTAATTCAGGTAATAGTCCCCTTTAATCAATGAAGGGATGTGGTGAGGAGACAACCTTAAACTGAACCGTTGCTGAATGTATGATGAAAGACCTTAAATCCTGCATTGTACTATTGCTCTAGATGACCTGCGTCACAGATTGGTCCTATTTACACACACACACATACACACACACGCACACAGACGTACGGTGGATACATAACACCTCTGATAGTGTCTCCGACTTGACAAGTTAATGGCTTTCATGCATAAAGCATGATCAGCATCATGACTATCACTTGATCCCCCTCAACCTTGGACACATTAGCCACCTCACACCAATTTAATTACACATTGGTGGTCCTCTCTGTATGTATGTGTGTGTGTCCGTGTGTGTAATGTTTTGTTGTGGATTCTGCAAGGGGCATACTGTATACACATATATGTTTACATACATTTTGATTTCACTCGTTCGTGTTTGAAGAAAACCATGTTTAACTAAATTTGGTGGTTTTGGTGGAGGTTTTTATCAGTAAAACTGAAGGATTAAGTGTTGCTTTATGGGCTGAGAAAATTCTCCTACTTCTCAGGCTAAATAAACCATTTTAAACCCCACTGGATTAGCTAAGATGCATTGTCGCAAAGCTCTGTTTTCTTAGCTCATGAAAAGTTGATGCTTTATAGATGCATGTTTTTTTTCACAGGACAGGGACAATTTGGCCATGCAGAGTTTCAGCGAAGCACTGTGAAAGTGCCTCTTAACTCTTTTCTTTCTTTCTTCTGTGCAACTTTTCTCATTAGCAGATCATTTTAGCCACTTTGTACCCCACATTACCTTCACTAAAATGTTGCCTTTTTGAGTGAAAGCTCTGCAAATGAACCCAACTTGTTGATGTCGTAAAGTGCTCCGCGGTTAGCATTTGCTTAGCATCGCGTGCTGCAGCAGCATTAGTGTAGTTTCCCTCCCATATGGATTCAGCCCGAGGGACCATCTGCCCATTATTATTTGCCTCAATGGGCCGAAACGACACCATAATCTTTTTAACAGATTACCGTCTCGTTATGGAGACGCTGCATGGATTTACACAATAAAAAAAATGCTAACAGGATCATAGAGGAAATCAACTTTTTAGATGAAAGGTGCGGTTCTTTTCCAGAAAACCTGTTGAATGCTTTGTTGTGACCACAAAACAAGCAGTGAGGAGAATAGGAGAGGGATAATCTGAGGCTTGCTGTGTTTCTTTCTTCCTGTTATTTTGAATAATGTGAGTGACACCAGTTGGCACGCAACACAAGGAAGCAGCTAAAGTGGAGGTGCTGCAGACTGTAACCTCCGCTCTCCTCTTTTTCTTCTGCCCTCCTCCAGCCTCATGCAGGAATGCTGTGAGACCAAAATAGAGGGCGAGAAAACTAATAATTATCCCCTGAGTTGTTGTTAAGAATTTCCTTTTTCAGTGTGAATAAGCAGGAGACTCAAAGGCACTGTTGCGTTTTGTGGTAAAAAGTGCAGGGCGAGCTATACAATAAACACTTTGTGGCTGTTTATTCTGTATATTCGGAGCCACGGTCCTGTGCTTTGCTGTACATCTGTAGCCTAGAGTTTGATGAAGTGGATTTACTTATTTTGGACCAAAGCCTGGATTAAAATATGTCAATTTATGAGAAAGCCCAAAAATCATTTATGCCTTTTTCAGTCTTTCATTCCTCCTCTCCCTCTCTTTTTCCCCATGCAATTCCAATCATATTTAACTAATTTAAAACACTAAATTCACCTCTCATGGCACATCTGTTTCCAAGCCTCTTGTTTGTTTACAAAGCACGAGAGGTTTTCCTTTTAAATGTATCTCTAATTAAGCTCAAAATCAGTGAGACGGGCTTTACAGCAACTGGCAAAATGTTGCACATAAACTTTACAGTTTAAGAAGGACACGCTGTACGTTAAGTTTGAATCTCAGACAGCTCGTGAAAATGGAGATTGTGCGAGCGCAGAAATAGAATGCTTGCGCTTTATTGTGGCCAGGTGGGGTACCCAAATGCAACTTTTATTAACCGCCAGCTCCTTGAGAGAGCAACAAGCTACAGTCATCAAAGCAGGAATCCAAGGGAAAGCTATTTATAGAGAAACCACGCAGACACTTATGTGCATGCAGGAGCTGATGTCTCTTAGAGTGATGCAGTGTATCTCAGATGTGGATGTTGCGATAAAATTTTTTCATTAGAAATTTATCACTTCTTACTATAAATTTTACACTTGGCTGACCAGAGAAAAAACCTTACTATACACTGATGCTTTTGTGCTTGAGCGGGACAAAAAGTGAATGTCTGACATCCCCCAAAAAGAATTATGTCTCTATTTGAAAGAGCGTATCAGAGGAAGTCTGGGATAAATATAGAAGCAAAGGAGACGAGCTGCAGAGAGAACAGGCCTAACAATGAGGTTTCCCCTCCAAATATACTTCCACTAGGTGTGTTTGTTTCTGCGAGCTGTACATGCGAGCTTCAGAGTGTGCACACGTGTGTTGTCATTCTTCCCCCAGGCAGGGTTATTGCTTGGATATATGTGACTCACGAGGGAGTTTGTATCCTGAGTTCACCCCTGCTGAGAAGGCTGGGGTCGACATCTAATGCTGGTGGAAAACGTCAGATAGCCAGCAACTGCACGGAAAAACTGCAGCGTCTTGTTGTCTTCAATTAGAAAATACACTGTTGCATTCATTTGGGTACAGTCAAATTAAAAGCTTTCCTGCATAACTGGCTCATCTCACGCAACACATGCCTGAATGCAGCCTGTGTGTGTGTGTGTGTGTGTGTGTGTGTGTGTGTGTGTGTGTGTGTGTGTGTGTGTGTGTGTGTGTGTGTCATTTCAAGCCGAAGCACATTCTCCTTGGGCCTCCATCCATTTGCATTCTGTTAGTTTCTCTAATTGTCTGTATAAATATTGCACCACGTTAGCCTTATGTTGTGGTTAATTTTCCCAAGGCTTGACAAGGCAAATTTAGGAGTGTTTAGACAGCCCTCTTTGCTGGCTTTGCACGTGTGTGACACTATTTCAACGGGTTCATCCGAAAAACCAATTTTCCCAGCCGACAAACATCGTGCTCACATAAAACATGTGCGCCGCAATCAGTCATGTTCTCTATTTATAGAAGCAATTAGATGACTTTCACATTATGAGTGCTATAATAGTCTTTCAGTGTGTGGAGAGTGCATGGCGCCACTTTTATGATGCACCATGTAGTCAAGCCACATACAGTAGCAGTATACATGCTGCAGAGCGGTTGCCATACAAGTCTGTTTTGCCCACGGGCTCATGTATGAGACATATCACTCCTGTGCAACATGGTGATTAGTTCGTCTGCTTGCCAACCAAAACAGAGAAGTGGAAACAATCAAGTTTACATCCCAACTTCCAATCTGTGTGATCCCATTTGCTTTGTCATAATATCACTTCCCCTTCACTTCAGTATCAAGGCCCACAACCAAGGCTATTGTTTATTTCCTGTACAGGAATTGGTTTTTTGTTTTTTTTTAAAATAGACTTCCCCTCGCAGCTCCCCTCAAAAATCACTCACTCACATTCTAATCTTCTCTGAAAGATGGAATATTTGTGATTCCTGCTCTGCCTCCATGAAAAGTACTTTTTCTAGATGTTGTTTTGTTAACAGGCAAAGGGAATTAAAAGCTCCAAATCCCACAGTCAAACGTAATCTTATATTTCACAGTGGAAAACATACTCATCCAAAACAATATCGGAAAGATTATAGACCTCAATCCGATGGTAATATTGGAGGATGATTAAGGATCGAATCATTGTAATGGGTACTGTATGTATCCATCGACTGGAACAGTATAAAAGAAGTGGAAAAAAAGCTCCCTGTCTTCAGAAAAAAAATATGAAAAAGCCAAAAACTTTCTCTCAGTGAATCATTTTTTTCTTCTCTGTGCCACATTGCAAAAACAAGAAAAAAGTTGAAGGGTTGGATTTGGACAGGGCGAGATCCGGACATTTGATCTGTGGCATAATGAAGTATTAGCTTCCATTACAGTGCAGGCTTAACCTTTTTGCGGAGCACCATTGAGCGCTTGCCAGCAGTCATCAATATTTAACAGCTGTTGCTATTATGAAATTCTTTATGGGCTAATGTGGCTCGCCGGCTTGCACGCAAGGCCTTGGCCGGCCGCCAGCACCCTGTCAGGAGGAAGGGGGGGAGATTGACAGACGGCTCGCTCGCGTGACAACCAGCCCTTGATCAGCCAGTTTCTCTCTCTCCCTCTCTCTCTCTCTCTCTCTCTCTCTCTCTCTCTCTCTCTCTCTCTCTGTTGGTGTTGCTCTCTCTGCTGTGGATTTCCTGTGCCTGCGGAGAGAGAGAGGCACTGAGAGAGAGAGAGAGAGAGAGAAGAAGAGCACTGAGGGAAGGGGGCGGGAATAGGCAAAGGAAGTGGCTGTAAGCCAACTCAACCTCAACACACACATATGCACACACACACAGTTTTCTCTACTCACGCAAGCCTTGTGGGAGGGGAGGGACTGCTGCGCTGCACAGCGCTCGCATGTTCAGGTCCGGAGCTCTTCTTTACAAGCCAAACACACAGCAGAGCATCAGCTGCCAAGAGATGGCACCCACGCTGCTGGAATCAGAGAGACAGGGAGCCTGAGCACAGATCCATAGCACGGATGTGTTTGATTGTCAGTCCGATATACGAGACATTTAAGACACATAAACCAAAGCATTAAAAAACATGCATCCTATAAGTTTGGACAAAATAACTTCTTACCAGTGGAGGTTTAAGATCCATTGCTTAAGTAAATGTAGCAGTGTTGCAATATAAAAGTACTTGTGTCAAAGGAATACTTTACTCACAGTATGACTATCTGTATGTCAGTTACTCACCCTATGTTACACTGGATTTGTGAAGAAAACTGGTTTGTTGTACCAGTACTTCCCAAACACATACATTTTACTTGTACTGTTTGTACTTTAAATTGTAACATTTTAGCAAAAATGTATGTGATGGGAAGTACTGAGTATACGACTAGATAAATGAGACTTGGATTATGCTGCACAAGTTTTGTGGAAGTTTGAAAATGGATTTTTTGATATAGTTTTGCTGTTGTTAAATGCAGACCCCATTTTAACTCATTGGGAAGTTTTTATGATTTTGGATTCTCCATTCAGTGGAGGCTTGCAAGAAAAATAAGGTTTTCTTTACAATTTCAGCTTAACATGGAGTGACTAACTAATATACAAAGGGTAATTTTGCAAGTGTAATATTCTTTTAAGTAAAGTCCTGTATTAAAATCATCACAATGGAGGTATTGTCAGCAAAATTTACTTAATGAATCGAAAGTACAAATACTCACAATGCAAATAAAGTCTTCTGTGAGTGTAACTATATATTATAGTATTGGATTCTTACTGCTAATGCATGTCTAAGAAGCATTTTACTGTTTTAAAGTCTTTATTACTAGTTTATATTCTGTTAGGTAATCTATAGCAGTGCATCAAACCTTTTAAATCTTGCATATGTTTAGCATACTTAAAATCCACCTTGACCATCAGAACTATGTATTTATGTCCTCAAATAAAATGTACTTTTATAACAGCCGTGGATGACTTTAAACAAGAAAGTAATGAAATGTGTGAATTTAGTGAAATAACCACCTGTTTGACTAGATTTGGAGTAGCATGCATGCAGGTGGGTTAAAGCCATGCAGCAGCTGGTGTTGTGTCTATGAGCAGCCATGTATGAACACTTACCTGCTCCTCGCTGCACAGGAGCATGAGCTAAAGAATGGACCTGGAGTAATACCCACCATTCAGCTCAAAACGCATGCTGCTCTTGTACTCACGATTTATAATGTGCTTCAGGTCATGCGACACTCCTCAGCAGCGCTCCTCAACATATTGTCATGCCATGCCATCTTTGAGTCTAATGCTCTCATGTACATGACTGTAGTGAAATATTCATCTCTGCGTTTCTCATCACTTTGTGAGACATTTCTTTGTGTTTTATCTCCATTATCCCCCAGAATAAAAGCATGTCAGTGACACTGTGGGTCCACAGAGATATCTCTGTCCTCATTGAGGTTTCTGTTTTCTTTTTGTATTTCTCTGTTTTTTCTTCTTTTTTTTGGCTGTCATTGGCAGTATGGGAGGAAGTGGTTTTGAAGGAGACGGTGCTGAAAACAGAAGAACACACCCAGACTGTGCTGTACACATCCATATGCTGCATGGCCAAACTCACCTCACCCCCTAGAGGTTGCAGAAATGAATACTGAAGTCATCTTGGACTGTGTCCTAAAGTCACACATACATCAGGGTGTCTGTCTTAAAAAGTATTGCAATAGCCTAAATACTATTTTAGAAATATTAAATAGTCTGTCATTTGAACATGTGAGATCTTAATTGCCACAAACATTTTATCTAATTCCAGTCATCCATCTTTTCATTTCTTTTTGTCAAAGTGAGTCTGCGCCAAACTCAACTTTTCTGATGTTACAAACCTTTAAAATCTCTGCTTTAAGAGGCTGAAACTACTTTTCGGTTACTGCTCTTTAGAATGGCCTCTGGTGTGTGCTTTGTGCTAACGTTAGCTGCTTTTTGCATTGGATTTGTTTGAGAGGTGCTATTAAGACAAAATTTGACCAAAAAACCTTGACACTGAAAACAGAGAAAAACAGTTTTGGTCTAACTCCAAAATTTGGTACTTGTTGCTGTCAGTCTTTTCAAATGTTTTAAATAATTATTTTCTAACATGTTTTATGTGAAATCAATGAATTTTATTCCTCTGACCCTATTACAGTCTTTATTGTTATAGTTGTATTTAACATCTTTACAAAATATACACTATGTTAACATATCTCATTCTGTTATAACCCGTCTCTGCACAAGACCACATACAAACTACTTTTATACTTACCTGAATGCTTGGAAAAAGAAAAAGATTATTTCTCTAAAATCCTGTCTTAAATTTAGTAAAAAAAAAAATCATCTAGAAAAAATAATTAAAATCATTAAAGTTAAGGGTCTGATACCTGTGCGTACACTTAGCAAATCTTTTTTTCTCATGTGTTCATTCCTAGCAGCCACAGTGAAAGCGTTAACGATGAGGGACACGTTTCGCTTCTTTTTCACCTCAACAGCAGCAACGCAAGTGATTGTTTTGGCACACGGCAATCTAAAGCAGTCACTTCTAAATCATATCACATTTTACAAGCGGTCTTAACAAATCTTTTCTCATTTCTATATCTCTTTCCATCACAGTCCCTTTTGTAATATCAGGTTTTCAACAAATCAGACTAATATGATGTCATTTTATGTTCCGCAGTTGCTCATCCAAGGCGTCCTCTGAGCCAGTTGAAGGCCCTGAGACAATTGCGATTTAAAGTTTACAAATTAAATCACACCGTAGCTTGATATTTGGCGGGTGGTCTGGAGATTTTGTGTACTCAGTGGAAGTGGAAAGACGGACCTGGCTGACTGAAGGAGTGAGACACTTTGAGCCTCACCCTTTGGCAGCATCCACATCCCGCTACTTGTCACTTTTTACTTAACACCCCGTCCTCACACAGAGCACATAAACGCCTCACCATTACCTACTCTGTTTTCCTTCATAGACCAGAGAGGGAGAAAATAGAGGCAAAGAAAAGCAAACCCGAAGACACGAGCACCGATGAATAAAGCCGCCATTGTTGGCAGAGGAAGTGCCTGTGCCGATAATTAATCATCCCGCGTGTTTGTCTTTCCTGACGCCGCATCCTCTCCAAAAGCTGCCGTAAGAGAGAAAACAAAAATACATGAGGCGTTGAAGGAGGAAAATAAAGAGGCTTATTAGATTCATTTCCCTCTGCACCAGTTTCCACTGGTCGGATGATATTGCGGTGATTGAAGAGAATGGTTATATGTGTGTGTATGTGTGTGGGGGGGGGGGCTGTTGGAGTCTGTTTGTTTGTGTGTGTTTGCACCTAGCGGAGGTGATGACAAAATACTTACAATTATTGCTGGCATTTATGAGTTTGCTAAGCTGCCTGTCAGTGCAGTCGTCAGCCTGATTTTCGGCAGCGGAGAGAGGCACACATTGCGGCCTTTATTTTTTTACTTGTAGCTCGAATGAAGCTGCTGTTGGGGGGGTGGGGGGGTGGAGGCTTAAAAATCCAGACGAAATGTATGGATTGAAAAAAAAAAAAAAAAAACGGCTGCATTAGCTTTGCGTGATTCAGAGTGGAATTAAGAGAAGGGGAACTCTTTCAGCATCACGAAATCGGTTGTCGATCGCCTGCGATGCCGAGTTGAACAAAGAAAGGGTGGAGAGATGATGAGGAGGAGGAGGGGAGAGGAAGGGCTGATGATGGGGGGAGGGATGGACAGAGGACAAGAGATGGTAGCAGGTTAAAGGGGGAGGAACGGAAGCCGTAATGGGGTTATTCAGTGGGGGTAGGGACGATATGAAGCATCGGAAGATACATACATACATACATATTTTGATAGTTATTTGTAATGAGGCTATAATTTATGTGTGTGTGCGCGTGTGTGTGCGTGCATGTGTCGCGTGACTAATCTCTGCCTGCTACAATGAGTGACGGAGCGAAGGGCTGATCTCTTAGAGTGAGCCACATGCCCCCTGACAGCACACCCATAAGAGAAACACGCAAACATGTCTCCAACACGCAACACACACGTCACCAATGCACATGTGACAGTTCTGCACGCCACACTCGTGTAGGCTAATTGCATGTATACACACTGTGGCATGGTAGTAGGTAGGCCTTACTCTAGTGTATGGTGAAGGGAACCTAGCATATGTGAAGTGGCTGATGGAGTGTGACTCACTTGTGATATTTTTATAACTTTGGCAGATTTGTCCGCTTTATTGAATATTAGATGGCACAAAGGAGCAGCGGAGTGATGAGGAGGCAGGCTGACAGTGCTTGCAGTATACCTCATTCAGCTTGGAGCCCTCAAGGACTCCCCAGACGACCCTTCTTTGAGATCCATAGGCGAAATTTTCTTTTGTTTCGCCCCCCTCCATAAAGAGGTCAGGCTCAGCCAGAGTGACAGAAGTGGAAATCTTTCACAGTTTTCTAAGTTCAGCAGGGACTAAGCTTATCACAGGGTTTAATGAATCAAAAATATTGCAGACACTTGTTTGTAAGTAAAAAACAGTCAATTTTTACAATAATGATCTCAACAAAAATGCATTAAATGCTGTGATCTACCTCACTCTGTGCGTACCAGTGAGCTCTGCATGTGCGTGTGGCTCTATCGTGTGAGAACAATCCTGTAAAGTCACGAAATCCCCTACTGTTTTGCCTTGTTAGACGGCCCCACCACACTGACTAATACCTGGTGTTAGTGTGGTGCAAAAGGAGACTGATACCGTGAATGTGTCGGCCACATGTCTGAGACTCTCCCACTGCTGTGCTGTAGAGGTTGTGGGAGAATTGGCAAGCAAATTTAATCATTGTTATCATCATCTTTTCCTGAGTTGACGGGGCTCTGTACTCTGAGTACAAAACATCAAGGTCAAGAGGTGTGCTTGATTTTACTTTCCAGACCTTGAATAAAGCATTTATAAGCACGTCCCTGTTTGTATAAAGTCCCTTGTTGCCGATTTACCCTTTGATTTTTCTTTTTCTTTTTTTTTTTTTATAGCAAGTCACGAGAAGCCCTCCAGGAAGCACAGTATCAGCACACCATCCTCTAACCCTGAACCCAGGAAAGAGAGCCTTCCAATGGGCACCACCGTCAATGAAAGCAGCCTCCTCCTGGAAGTAAGAAACCACATTGCTGTTGTCTGTATGTTTGGAATCATTCAGTGATCAGAAAGTATATTGTGTGCACATACCTTCCTGAAGATATTATGATTCTATCTATATTTGCGATGCTGCCGTCATATTGTCACCTTTTTCATAGTACTGTCTTCAAAACGCTCGCGAGCTCTCATACACGCCACTCAGGGGACCGTTTGTGTCAGAGTTTTTATTTGGGGGAAGGATGGGCTTTTTGTGTGCGTGTGTGTGTGTGTGTGCCGTGTGTGTGTGTGTGTGTGTTTGTATGCGTGTGTGCCCTTCGCCCTTTGCCCTGACCTCCTTTGCAGAGCTGTGGTGTTGCGTGACATAAGGGTGAGACAGGAGTGTCAGAGCTGATGAAGGAGGTGGGGACTCACACACGCTGGCGGCTTGAGCAGCCACTCAAGTGTGTGTGTGTGTTTGTGTCTGTATGACTGCATCTCTGTCTGAATGCATGTGGTCGTGTGTGAAAGTGAGCAGAAGAGAGTGAGAAGAACACACCAGGCCTGTCAACAGCAATCAGAGCAGATAGGGGAGTTGTTTTTTGTCAGTTGACCTCAGACCTTTTGTCAGATTTGACCCGCAGATTTGTTATATGTGCACATATTTCAAGGTACGAGTCTTGGAATGCTCATTTATTTAATATATTTTGCATAAAACTTGTGAAAATGTAATTCCTAGAAAGGTTGATGTTTCTGTTGCAGGCATCAGAGCGAACAGGTTGTCACAAATACAGCAGCACGCTACATGGGAATTACTTTAGCATTAGATCATTGCTACACACTCCATATCCTAATGGCTATCTATCGAACAACAAATGACACTGATCATCATCCAACAACGCGCACACACACACACAGAGCCGATCCACTGATGCTTCTGTTAACGTGTTAGGTTGTCTCAATGGGGCGGTAAACAAAAGGATAGATTGACCGTATTGATGTGCTGCCTCCCGTTGCGTGACTCAACCTGCACCGGGGCCTCACAGCAAACTGTGCATTAGTTGTTATGGTGATGGGATCCCAGGAGAGGAAGGAGACGGATGTGTTTGTGTGTGTTCGATGGGATTCCATGTCTTTGTATGTGTGAGGTAGAGTACGTGTGGAAAGGTAGATGGGATGTTTGTTTGACAAGTACGTGGTTGTACGTGTTTGTGTGTTTATTTACGCATTTTGTGTGTCTGTGTTGACCGATATTAATTTTTGGAGAATGATAGTTAAATATACCATATATTTACATTGTCGGAAACACATAGACAGTAAATAAATATATATATATATATATATATATATATATATATATATATATATATATATATATATATATATATATATATATATATATATATATACATACAATACATTTTTAAAGCTCTACAAGTAGTTAGGCACAGCATTGCTTTAGGCCAAGTGTTATCACTGGCATACTAACATGCCAACAATGACAATGTCCATCCACTTGATTTTTATGTTGTCTGTGTTTTCAATTTTTGCATTAAAATACGCAGTAGAGTTTTTATGCTTGGCTGCGGTGGGAAAGTCTGTGTATCAAAAAAAAACAGAAAACAAATGACTGATTAGGACAGATGAGGAACTCAGAAAGTTAATAAATGCAACAAATGCAAATGCAACATTTCCAAGTTTTCCATAACATTTCTCATCTGGCGCTCCTTGAATAATGTCATCTTGTTCTGTAATGTTTAACTGCACAAAGACTGTAGAATAAGCATCACCAACTTCTTACCATTTAGCTGCTTATCTGGATAAACCAATATTTGCAGAACAATAGTGGATAGAAACCACGGATGTATACAGAGAACTGGATACAGCGTTGGAGCCAGGGCCTCATTCCTTCCTATAAAAGTTCCTCACTGTGCAAATGAAGCATGAAAAGTTTGACTTCCCAAGTATAAAATGCTTCTGGTTTTGCTCTCTGCTACCTTTAATGGGAATAAAATGATTTACTCCCGCAGTTCCTCTAGACTTTCATAATGTTATCAGACTGATTGGATCAAAGTCTGATAGTGAGGTGATTCATTTTGCAGAGGTTGTGATGCTAAAAGACAATTAACTGCTGATATACAGATGTCTCTTCACGATCGCCTTTGCACACTGAGTATGTTTTGTTGTTTTTGTCCAAAATTGTCACACATCTAAAAGTAAATACAACCTCACTTGTGTCAATTAAGTTTGCACACTGACTCTGGAACTTTACGCCGTCATTAAAGTTCATCCGTACACACTGCAAAAACCAACTCTAAAAAACAGGGAAAAAAGAAATAAAACGAGAAAATATTACTTAAAATTAGCTAAATTATCTGCCATCAGAACAGGAAAATTTCTCTTAACAAGATTTTTTCTAACAGGTAAAAATATCTTGTCTCAAAGAACCACAGAAATCTAGACACAGGTGTGGCCAGACTAAAAAGAAGCACATCTGTCTAGATACAATATTTAAGAGTTATATTCTCAATATTAAGAAAAACATAGCAAATGCTAGTGCCATTGTCTTAGAAAAAGGTTATATTTTGGGGAACTATCTTAAATCCGGCACAGCTACAGTACACAGAAATGCTGCAAAAGGACAAAATACCTTAAAACAAGTCATAAAATTGGCCCTAAAAACAAGCATATATTGCCTTGATTTAAGATATTTCATTTTACTTAGATTAAAGTTTTTGCAGTGCAAAGCCCAGAGAGAGTTGTTTCACTGAGAAGCAGGACACATGCTCAACAACACAGCAGAAGGGGCGCACAGTATCCTTTCATAACTCAGATAGCCGGCTTTCATCAGAGCAGACTGAGATATTCAGGTGGATGATGGTGAAGAGGAGAAGGATGTCATAGATGATGAGGATTGAACACAGACACTGTGGAGACAGTGAGAGAACAGCTCAGCCTCTTCATGCAGCTGCGGCGCCAAATGCAAAAGACAGGGAGAGTCATGACAGCCAGAGGTAGTAGAGAGAAATTAGGAGGAAATTTGCCTTTTTATTTTGTCTTGCACTGCAAATTTTTGTGATGAATAGAACTATAAAACACATCTGTGTCAATATACAAGGTTTCTGTATATATTTTTTTTTTTTTCAGATGACATTAAAAAAACGCATCTGAAAAAAGCTGACTCAGTTGCAAAGGCTTAACTCTGAAGGGTAAAGTCTATTTGAGCCCAATGACATCACAAGACGGACCCAGAAATTGTAATTCCACGGTTTTGGGACATGTCAGATTGGTTTCAAACCTTAATTCCTGCTCCTGGGACTTCAGTTAAAACAAGAAATAATTAGCATATTTGTTTGCCAGTTTCCTGGGAATTTGATTAAAATTGGCAGTGTATTTGGTTGAAAATTAGCAAATGACAACATGACGATGCAGAGCAGGTTGTTATCATTGTCCTTTACCATCTCCACCATCTTAGCATGCTGACATTTGCTAATTATTGCTTCAGACGAAGCACATCTGAGGCTGATGACAGTAGTTTTTCAGGTATTAAAGTCATGTAGCTGAGATTTTTCTAGGCCAAATTGGTGGAACAAACAACCTAGCCTCACAGCTAGCTCGAATGTGTTTCTTATGTGGGACTGTGCTTTCACTCATTGGCTGATATCCAACATCAAAAATATTGTCAATATAGCAGAATATTATTCTAACCTTATTATGCGTGCAGGATGAGGGTGTGTACCAGATGGCAGAAGGTCTCCATGTTTGTCATGACCTCATCATCACTGCTTTCATCTCACCCTGACAGCGAGACAGAAGGAAAACCAAAGAAACTCTGTCAAAACAATGAGACAAGGCTGCCCCACCATCACCACCACCACCACCACCACCTCCCACCTCTCCTCCTCCTCTCTCTTGCTTCCAAATCCAGTGAACCAATACTTTATTTTGGGCTCTGCGTGCAAAGCACCTCTTAAGATTTGTAAGTCAAAGCTTTTAGTCTCCCAGGGGCGGTTATGGGAGCCGGGGGCGTCATAGTTGCAGATATGTGGCGGCGCAGGCCAGCAGCAGGTGCCTGTTTCCATTACCTAAAGGCTTTAGTATGCAAGCAAGTAAGGGAAATGTGAATGGAGAAAAAACACAAAACAGCATGCTGCATAAATACATCTTTCTCTCTTTTTCTTTCTTTTTCTTACTTTATAATAGATATATAAATGTCTCTCTCTTGGTCTGTAGTTTGTATGTTTTTATGAAGAAAATAGAGTAATAATTAGTATAGCTGTATAGGCAATTGGCTGTTTGTTTTTTTTGCTCTGAAATACATTGTAAATGGTCCGTCCTATTCCAACACAAATTATTGGTGTTCCTATGACAGTTTAGAACACATAAAAAATAAATGCCCCGTATTCATCTATGGTATATTTGCCAGGAATTCCCCTTTGGGATGCCAATTACAGTAATCAACTTACAAAATATATAGTGTTTTTGCCCGCACACACTCTCTTTCAGGTCTCAGGTCGAAGGCCTATTTGTTCCAGAAGAGTAAAAATGTCAAAGTCCTTTAAAAAGAAAATGGGTTGCAGAGATTTACTGTGGCATTTCAATGACTTGGAAGAGGAATGGAGAAAGGTGAACTGGCTAAAAAAACCTAAATGAACCCAACATGTAAATGTAGCCTTTTTATGGCCTAGTTGGACCTCCTAAAGGCAACATCACATGCGAGTGTACACAGGCCGTTTTCATAACCATTCTTTGGAAAACTTCTCCTAATCCTGGATCACTGAGTCATTTATAAGAGCTTCATATGCAAGAAATGTTAACACGTTCAACTTCTTATTGAAGAGACGAGCTCTGTAAGAGGATGTAAATTTTTACTGCTCTTTACTGTGTATGACAGAATTAGATGAGATATCTCAATTGGGGGAGAAATATTACAGTTTTGGGCTTCATTACACAGCTAAAATCCACGCTGCCCTTACACTTTAGCTTTCCCTTGACACATGGTTTCGATACAGTAAAGATCCAAGATAGTTAAATTCTTGGTCCAAAAAGCAGACATTCTCACATTTTCATCACTGATGTGTTGGATTTGGACAAAATGCTGTTTTCTTTTCTTTTATTTTTTTGCCTTTATTGACAGATGACAGAGTAGACTTGAAACGGGGAGAGAGAGGGTTATGACATGCAAAACAGGTCTAAAGGCGTTAGGGTAATGTGGTATGCACTTTAACCACTCAGCTACCAAGGCATTTAAAAATACACTGTTACACTGAATATATTCAATATGGCCCAGACATACTGTTAGCAGATGTATGTACATCCCCAAATGACCAATATATTGAAGGTATACTATGCAGGATTTTCTTGAAAAACAATGTCGTTAAAAAGTAATCTCATTCATTACTTATGACCCACTAGAAGTGTGTGCCAGTGTGTTATTCTGCAGAGACTCTGCCTGTATTTTTCCAGATTTTCTTTTTGCTTTTTTGCTTTATTGTCACTTAAAATGCCTGATTTCACAGCAGCTTTTCTAAAAAATTGCACAGCATGTTGTGGTGATTTTAGGCAATTTTTTTTTGCAATGGAATTGCAGAAGCAAGTCAAAATTGCAAAATCAGGAGCTTACTTTTTGTTAGTAAATGTGAGGCGTTCAATGATTGATCAGATATGCTGAAAAGTTGCAGTGATTGGATGAAATAGCAAGGTTGTGCAGAACTCACAGGGACTGGTTGAATATGCGTTATACTTCGGGCTGTCAGCGTTAACACGTTAATCATGATTCGATTACGGTCTGGACATAATATGTACATTGCATTAATCACCAACGATCCTGACTGACATTCATGTTTTTAAGAGGCTATATCGGGCTGAGTTTTAAAGCTAGAGAAATGATAATAATGATAGTATAAATGTGTTATTTTCCCCTACTGTTTTGGGATATTTCTGCATATTGGGCTTTCTAAACAGTCTTGAAACTGCCAAAACCTGCAAGCTGAGCGCACAGATGAAGCTAATTAGGCTGATGTCAGCAGGCAACTGCATCACCAAAGTCGGCAAAGCATTATTTGGAATGTGCGAATCTCTACTGACCTGTTGATGAAACCAAGTCAAAGCAGTTACAACTACAGGGCTTGCTAAATGGATGGCAACGGTCTGTAGACCAATCAACATCGTGGAAGACTGGGGTCCACGTGACGTCTGCAGGTTGTTGTAACCAGTCATATGCCTTACCATTGTGGGGAACACTAGTTTCACACACACAGGGCCTGTATGAAGTGACAATGCTGTCATTTGATTCCCAATCAGGAGCATTTGGTAAGAATTGCTTTACGTGGTCAATACAGACTTCAAAACAGTTTTAAAATGCAAAATAATTTAGATGTAAGCATGCAATAAAAAAATAGGATTAATCACGATTAACTACTGGAATTCAGCCATTATTTGCAAATTTTAAAATGAATCCTTTAACAGTCTTAGTTATAATTATTGCAGTTGCAATACTGCAACATGCTGGAGGGTTTTGATCCCACTGTGCCCTATCCTCTTTCAAACACATCTTTAATATCAACATCCTGCTTAGTAAAAGCTGAGTTAGGTTAAAAATCAGGTAGAAATGTACTCCTGTAAGTGTTTTTTCTCATCTATGTAGTACAGTAGCATCATTTGTTTTTTAGTGCATCCTGCAAAACTCTGTGTGTCCGTGTTTGTGTGTCTGCGGGGGGTCGCCCGCCCCCTGGACGTCATGAACATGTGCCAGTTGAACTTGTCAAACAGCATCTACATCTACACCACCAAGAAACCTGAGTCATCCTCCCATCCCTGCTTCCCCCTCCCCATCATATATGTTCTCCTTATTATTGTCATGTCATAGATATTTTTCTGTCACAGTGTTGTTTTGTCACAGCGTGACTCAAATACCTCTGGGACAAATTGCTCTATTCACGGACAGGTATCAGAGTCTGTTATGTGATTGTGATGGAGCATGTGCAGCAAGCAGAGCGCTTCACTGCTCGCTAAGGCAATCAGATCAATGTTAGGAGAAAGTGAGTGAAAATTCAGAGGCCAGAGGGATACAGAGAATACACACACACACACACACACACACACACACACACACACACACAAGGGAAGACCTGCATAGTCTCGCAGTAAAATAGAGATGACAGACTCTGGCAGCAGCAGTCACGCAAGTCAAGTAGCCTTGCAGTTGTCACGCTATCACAGCTGTGCACATACACACACACACACACACACACACACACACACACACATACACAGACACTCACACACACTGGAAGACTGCTCCACGTCTCCTTCCCATGTTTTCTTTTTTCCTCTTACACTCTTGCTTCCATCTTCCATCTGTCCATCCCTCCTCATTTGACTGAAGCCAGTCATGTATTTATTTAAATTTTCTTTTTAATCAACACTTGTCTCTGTAAGCAGCGCCGGCCAAACACATTATTCCCCCATGTGTGCGAGGGTGTGTGTGAAGAGGGAAAGCAGTACCGAGACTGTGTTTGTGTCTGGAGTTTTTCTGCTTTTAATCAGCGTGTTTGGTATCACAACTCACAGCATGTTACCAGTCAAACAGACTCAATTATCAAAGTTTCTGACTTATGAAATACATAATTTTAAAGGGGAGCGAATTGGTGTGCATGTCACCCCCCGAGTTAACTGCTCTAAAAATACCATTAATCTAAATACCACCAGAAAACGATCTAAAAAGTCTTTCAAAAGCAATATTTTGCTTTACAAATCAGCAAGTTTTATTTGGCCCACTATGCTCCATAGCCATATGTCTTTCATTCCTTCTCCAGTGTCCAGTATTATTCAATCTTTTGTTCCATTTTTACTGTTATTTGCTGTTCTGAGAATTATGGAAAGAATGATATAAATTGAACTTTGTGCTATAAAAAGTCTGGCTGGAGTTAAATTCTGGCTGCGTTTTACTTTGAAAAAAAAAATGTACAGTAATGACTGTGACCAGTTTGGTCGTAAATAAAACTGTTCAAATGTGCCGCACTGCAATCTTGACATCTAAAGTTAGCTTTGCAAAAATGGCACCCATTAAATACAGTTTTTTGTGTTTGTCAATTATGTATTTGTTGCACTTGAGTTTATTTGCTGCATGAGATGCGCTGAGTCACCG
Organism: Plectropomus leopardus; assembly: GCF_008729295.1. Classification (NCBI taxonomy): domain Eukaryota; kingdom Metazoa; phylum Chordata; class Actinopteri; order Perciformes; family Serranidae; genus Plectropomus; species Plectropomus leopardus. Next base: position 18,311,889 of record NC_056483.1, read on the forward strand.
CTTATTCCTGTCTCTCTCTCTCTGTGTTTGTGCGTGTGTGTGTGTGTGTGTGTGTGTGTGTAGTCTCTTACAGGCTTTGCCCTGGTGGTGAGCAGTGATGGGATGGTCTTTTATGCCTCTTCAACCATAGTGGACTATCTGGGATTTCATCAGGTGAGCTGAATTAGCATATTTTAGATGCAGGATACTTTAAGCAATGATCAACTGTATATAATACTTCACTACAGCAGTAATTAATGGGCAGTGTCATCTTCCAAGTCACAAAAAGCAACATTTCTCGAAAGAAGAAGGCGTGCTCAGCTGGTCACATTACTAGCCCAACTTATCATGTTTTTTTTTTGTTTGTTTTTTTATTTATTGTTAGTTGTCCAGTGGTCTCCTAACCTATTTTAGGAATGTAGGGCCCTGATAACAGACACACAGTCTGAGAACGACACAAATGTTTGAGCTTGTGTTTTATTTGCTCTGGCAGATGTTCTTGTCCCTCTTGTGTTTTAACAAATTTCTATCCAATCTGGCCTGCTCTGGGCCAATCACAACTGTTTATCTAATATGGAGCGACAAAGACTGACAACTTTGAGCTTTAAGTAAAATATGCAATGGCATAATTTTTGGCTCATGCATCCCAGTGCTGAGGATGCTACAGAAAATGCGAACTTTATAAAAGGGAGTGCCATTAAGTCGTTTTAGAAAACAAAGATTGGAACTGATGTGGAACTTTCTGTTGAAGTGCTATTTAACTATTTAAGTACTGATGATGGCAAAAACAGCAACATATATTGATGCTCTCAGCTCATCTCTGCATGCTGTAGTCTGTTTACATTTATTAGTCGCTAAGTGCTACATCACGTTTTGCTACCATGATTGGTTGTAGGTCTCTCCAGCTGACTCCAGAGGCATTTTGGTCTACTGCTGTTGGTAACATCCCTTTGGAAATAAAACATGAATATGAGGTTACAGACTAAAGGCCTTTACACACCAGTTGTTAAACAAATAAACAACAAAAACAATATGTAACACTTACCTTCGAATATTAAAATTATTCATACCAGCAGCAATAAGTTTGCAACAGGTCTGCCATTGTCCTGACATCTTGACATACGTTTCGTACAACATTGTTGGTTGATGCCTTAATTCACAGTGCAAAAAAAAAGTTCAATTTTTGAGACATAATATGTTAATTATTGAGCTTTACAGCTGCTGGTAGCTGCATTTTGTTATCTCTGGTGATGTCCCCCCTTGTTTCCAGTCTTAAGCAAACCAGCTGCTCATGCCAGCTTCATATTTAGATTTTTCTCCATATGGTATCAAACAAATTAATGCCCCATGAAAGGTTCCATATTTAACATAAAGTTATGTAAGTTAGGTTTAGGAAAAGAAGCATGGTAACAGATAACTCAAAGTTGACTTGCTTTCACACAGTCCCAAACACAACCGGCCTCCTTACAGGGACTTTATATGACTTCCCTCTTTACTCTCATCAGCTCTTTGGTCATGTGATCGCAGCCTTCCTGATTATTTGGGTTATATCCAAATTACTGGCTCATGATTACATGGGTTATATACTCATTGTGGTGCATTACATGGTAGGTATATGTACAAACAACCTGTTTACTGTACAGATGTGAAAATGGTCTTAGCAAATAAGCAAAAAAGCCAATCAACCAAAATGTTGAAATATTTCTTTAATAGCTTGGATCAATAATAGAACAAATTTGTAATCAAACAAAAGTCACGATTTTTATCATAATGGAGGTTTGCAACACCTGTTGATAAGCTAATAAATCCACGCTGGTAACCGCTAGCATAACCCTTCTCAAAGTTTCCCCTCAACAAGTGTCACGCGTCTCTTCCATTATTCAACAAGTTCACCATTCCCCCTTTTCACCCTCAGCCGATCTGCTCTCTTTCATCCAGCCCTTTCTATTTTTTTCCCTTTTTTATCCTGCGGCTAATGAGCCGGCATAAAAGTCTCTCTTTCAGTCTGCCTGATAACTCTATCTAGAGGGCAGAGTGAACCCACTAAGTCACAGCTAAGGGGCCACAGGAAGGTGAAGACCTCTGTTTCACCCCGAGATACACTCTGTGGATGTCTGTGTGTGTGTATGTGTCTGTGACTGTGTGTGTGCGGGCACTGATAAGTCACCAACGGTTTAACTTGCTTCCTCTCCGGCGGTTATACCCAGCCAGTCATTAATTATGGATGATATCAACACGGGCATGCCTGTCCTGCGATGCTGAAATCATCTCTCTCCTTCAAAACCATGAATAAAGTGCTTTTCACTGTTAAAATCCCTCCTTTGCCCTCATGTCTGCACAGACACACACACACACACACACACACACACACACAGAGCACACTGACACTTTGGGGTAGAAATTCTTCTGCTACAGTGCGCCCACTTGGCTTACAAGCAGATGAGGGCAGTAACCCAGCGCCATGAAATCGACATGAAAACTGAAGCAGTCTGAAAGATCCTGCCACTGAGTGTGTGTGTGTGTGTGTGTGTGTGTGTGTGTGTGTGTGTGTGTGTGCAGGGTGGCACAGGAACAGGGAACACAGACAAAGGAAATGAAAACTTTACGGTGCATAAAATGTGTGTATGCAAAAAAGAAAGAAAACTGTTGAATATTCTTCATATAAGTGTTAGTATTTCCAGCAATGCTAATCAGTAAGAGAGGTGCACACAGGCTCTGAGCAAAATGCTAATGTCAGCATGCTAAAATGTTCCCGATAAAGTGTGCTGGGGATGATGCTTTGGAAGTAAGTGTCGCTCTGGTTCCCTCTTCGAAAAGCCTATGGGATTTTTCTATTTGATTTTGGATCATTGCAGAAAATAAGCTCTGCAGTAAACAAATGCTTATGATACTTCCACGTTTTGTTCAGAAAGATAATCCAATATCAATCCAATATGTGGGAGTCAAGTTGTGTTTGGCACGGCTTGATGACGTTCTGTAGTGTCATTTAGCCACTTGTTAGCAACCGCCTTTTTTAAGACATGTAAAAGCTTCAAAGTTTGCAAGTGGGGTATTTACTGAGGGGTACAAAATGTGAAACCGTCTTTAGCTAATATTAGCCACAGGCCTTATTTAAGGCTTCTAACCAGACACAGGATTCATTACTGGGGTTCTCTTCGGCAAAGCTAACATGGTAAAGACAAACAGGTATCATGTTTATCATATTTACCATCATAGCTTAGCGTGTAAGCATGCTAATATTTGCTCATTTACATCAAATATAAAGTGCAGCTTAGACTGATGGGAATGTCGTCCATGTTGTAGGTATTTGGCGTGTTGGATGAGGGTCCAGATAAAAATAAAATTAGGGGAATGCCACTATAAACACAATGTGTCCTTTTAGTATGCAGAACAAAGTACGTTATGTTAATAAGAAATGTCGTATATACATAATACCATATCATTCAACATCACATTTTAGCTTTGTTCACATACCGTTTTTAGATTCCAAATCCAGATTCAAATACCTAAACTTGTGTACCGACCAATACCGAGTATGAATCTGCTACAAATATGTTAAAATAGAAAATTAACAGCTGTATACCATTAACCCTAAAACCAAAGCCTGTACTTTACACATTGCCTTTCTACTGATGGAACTTTCCACTTTCAGACACTTCCAATAATGCTGACATTTTGCTAATCCCAACGTTTAACTGTTTACCACAAAATCAATTGTTTTTCGCTGCTCTAAAAAGTAGTTTCCAGTGGCTGCACAGCGCAGGTTGTGGGCTACTGTTTTAATGCAGCAAAGAAGAGTTAATCTCTGGGAAAACTGCCATTTTATACGTGTGTGAAACGACTTTTAAATAAATAACAAGGTATCAGATTGGCGCTTTAGAGGAATTTCTGATGCTGGTATCGGAACAAGTCTAAATTTTTTCAGTTCTACAAATGCAAAAAAGTACTTTACATGCTCAACAGAAGAAGCCAAAGCATCCCAGCATGCAAAGCATTTTGTGTGAAAATCTCAAATTATCCACACCTCAAATTCAAATCAACTAGTAAGAACTAAGGATAAAATATAGCTGACTTTGAATATACACTATATGAGAAACCTCAAAATGAATGTGTTGTTAGCAGTAAACAGTCTGTACTTGTAGTACAGAAATATATAACAAATCTTTCTGACTCATTATTTTATATTCAGAGACTGTCACTAAAATACTCTTTTGGCCTTTCCCACATGTTCAGTTTTCACAAAGGAGCTAATGGTTGTTTTTAAGTCACATACTTTGCGTCAAAGGCCTTGACAACATGTCACATAATTGTGAGCCCACAATTGTAGTCAGAAGGACACTTATCCCTAATATACCACAGGAGAAAAAAGAAAAGAGAAGGCTTCACTAAGTAGCACCACAAGAAAGCCCCAGAGAAGAGCAGAAAACCTCCACTGGCCTTTGATCCCATTTGTTACTGGGGCAGTTAGCGTTTGAAGGTCAGCGAAAATATCACTTATTCTCCATTTTTTTCCCCTCTTCTTTTCCTCTCTGCGTTTTTTACGAGAAACATAAACAATAGTCACTCGATCCGTCTGTCTGCCTGACTGCCGGTAGGGAACCAAACCACAGGACGAAGCGCCCGCCGAAGACGGTGGGAACAGATTGTGTTTTCAGAGGCAGGCGATCAAAAACCCTCGCGTGCCACCAGTGTGGAAATTATGGAGAGAGCGCAGGGAGGAGGGAGGGAGGGAAGAGGAGAAGGTTGAACATTTTAGTGAGGAATCTGTCATGGAATGACAGAAAGCAAAGCTATTGCTGGAAAAGAGAGAGAGGCATGACGAGAGTGGGCTGGAAACCGACTCACTTTGTGTGTGTCTGTGTGTGTGAGTGTGTGTGGATGGGGAGGGCAAGCTGGGCTGGACTGCTGTTCGGGAGCCGGTGTCACGCGATGTTTGACAAACACAGCTGCCCTCACTGGCCCTACAGCTGCCCTTAGACTGTTACTGTACTGAGTAAAGGCTCCTGCATGAGTGTGTGCGCACACATATATCTCTACAAGTGTGCATGTATGTGTCTATGACATTGTGAGTACAGTATGGTCCTTGTGTGTGTGATGTGGGAAGTTAGCATGCTTCCTGGGAATCCTGAGGCAGACTGAGTGTATCAGAGCAGCAACAGGAATCTCCCCCTCCAAACTGCAGCTACCAGCTGCACGGATGGCAGCAAATACAAAGTCAGTCTGCGGACGGTGCTGTGAACACGCAATGTCATGTTTCTTAAAGGCCCAGACACACCAGACTGACATCAAAGACTGAGTGGCGACCAAGCCAACTGTTGCATCGCCTCATGTCCCCCTGGGTCTCGGCCAAAAAGTTGACTATACCGCAAAGACTGCAGCCAACTAGCATTTATGTTCTGCTCCTGGGTGAGAAGAAATTACTCCTCCTACCAGCAGGCGGCGGTACTCTGTATTTATCATTCAAAAAGGAGAAACCACCAGTCAGACAGGACGAATTCAAGACTTTTGTTAGTCAGTAAGCACCTTAACAACGCAACCCAGTGTCGGAAGAGCAAATTATATTTACCGTGCGCGAGCAAACAATAACGCATAGAATTACAAACCGTTTCTGTTAAAGAGCTTACCTTACCTAATATTTGTTTCAGTGTTACTCTCTCTTGACTTTGACTGTTTGTTTGATTTGTTTTCATCCCTTTCTCTTCTTGTGCGCTGAGCTGTACTGCCAATCAGAGTAATTTCATTTAATGACAGGCTCCAATGCCTGTGTGAACAGCACTGGCGTGTCTCGGCTGCATGTCAGCCGCGGCACATCTAGAGAAACGGTGTGTCGTGCAGTTGTCTGCAGAAATAGACAGTGAAAATGGTGTTTTGATAATTATATTGTCTCCATACCACCTGTTATTACAGTTAAAATGAATTTATCTGTCGCAGAGGTGAGGAAATACAACTTTATTTGTTTCACTCAAATTACTGTGCTTCCGTTTTAAAGTACAAGTCCTCTGAGAGCGTCTTTGTTGACAGAATCCCATCAGTTGTTGACAAACGGCATTTTCCTGTGAAACATTTGCAAGACCATGTCGTTGAAAATGCAGGAGCTTGCACAGCTTTGTAAATGAGTGGAACGTGTGCTTATAAATGTAGAAATACAGTACTCATGACAGCAGTGTGAGCACTGCAAGCGTGCAACATGCTGCAATTTGGCGAGGTAACCGTCACGCGTTGGTCACACATGCAGTGTCTTCCAGGCGTTAGATGCTGATTCAACATGCTGAATCAGCAAAACAAAAATGACGACGAGGAGCAGTAGTGTAGCACACACCGCAAAAAACTAGGCCTCACCAACAGCCTGACAGTGACCAACCGTCAGCTTGGTGTGTCAGGGCTCTTAGGCTCTCCAGAGATGACATTATTGAAAAAAAGAGTCTAAATCTAAGAAACGTTTGTGCCTGAGTGTCATGACTATATAAATGTTCAAATTCCCTTGACACATGTATTAAACTCCACTCAATTTTCCCCACAGACTGACGTGATGCACCAGAATGTGTTTGACTACATTCACATAGACGACCGCCAGGAGTTCAGACGCCAGCTGCACTGGGCCATGTGTCCTCCACAGGCGACATCGGCACACCAGGACAACCAGCTACCTGCAGGGACTGGTGGGTAGCTTACTTGGAGGGTTTGAGGGTTTAAGTTAACCTGGGAAAACTGTTTGGCTAAAGTGTTCATTATGTGACTTAATTTGCTTTTGAAGTTCTGCTGGTTAATTGTGAGGCACATCTAGAGTATGCCATCAGTATATTGACTGACATGCTGCCAGATATCCATAGATAAATGTAAGAGGAGATGCATTTTTTTTATATTTTATTGTATGCTCTTTGTGTTCTTTTCCCCTTTGTCCTGACTGAGGAGCACTTTGTGCACGCCTGGCACACAAATTGCAGTTCAAATTAAATTCTTCCATCTTCCTCTATTACGTTTTAGGTGAGGACTTTGTAGTGAGCAGCCTGTTCCATTCTCCGGAGGCGGGAGGAATTCCTCCTGAGCTCTCCTGCTTTCTCAACAGATGTTTCATTGCCAGAATCCGATGCCTCTTGGACAGCACCTCTGGATTCTTGGTGAGCGATCTGAACTAAACTGCCAGCTCAACTGAACAATTAACTTCAGTTTTCAGTGCATTAAAGATAACACAAAACAGAAAAGTGCAGAATATGCAAAGAAATTAAGCATGGCGTAATTATTGCCCACTCTCTGGGAGAAGGCCCAGGCCTATAAAAAAAAAAATGTTACGACCCCTTTTGGTAGAGCAACACATCATTTTTAATTATAATATGTACAGTTATTTATAGTTGTATTGAGAGGCATTATGAGGTAATTGGTTGCCTGGACGTAGCAGCAGCAGAATAGGAGCTGGTTCATCCCTCATGGCTGTGACTGGAGTGGTTTGGAGAACAGCAGTGGAAAAGCTAGAGGCCCTGATGACAGAGCAATAAGAGTTTGGGTTTGGACCATTTCATCAGGGTCATTGGAGTTCACTGTCACCAAGTCCGCTCTGGTTGCATCGAGGTTGGCTGCACAACAGAAATTCTAGATGGCAGTTTTATACTGGAAGCACTTGTGGCCAAGCAGTGAGCAAATGCTGGTGAGACGCTTTCCTGACCAGTCAACGTAATTGCAGTAACGACAAAATAATTGTAATGTTATGCAGAGTACTCATTGTGCTAGCAATAAACAGCCAGAAAATCATCTTCCCCGTAAATAGAATCAAAGTAAATTAGCTTTATTTACATAAGGGCTAGCCACCGCCTGGTCCAAACCAAGCAACTACTACATTTCCCATCAACTGTACTTTTCTTTAGCACTAATTAGCAAACATGCTAACAGGCTACACTAAGACAATGCACCTGGCAAACTACCTCCAATTACCAAATTACCTGCCAATCATCGTGCTAGCATTGTCATAGTAGGTATGTTAGCATGGTGTCATTAGCATTTAGCTAAAAGCACTGCTGGACATCCATACAGCCTCAAAGAGCGTCTACTATGATGTGTTTATGACAGTTTAGAGGACAAAATACTTTGAGATTTTCCATTCTTGACAACATACTGTACTACGATGTTTTTACGACATACTTGATGACTTATTCGTTTTTTTTCCATATTTGACAACATACTATACAATGAGATTTTTGTGGAATTTTTCCAGTTTTTTATACTATGATGTTTATATGACATTTTTTAATGACATTTTGTGGCATATTTGTTACAGAATTATTATACATTTTAAGCGCTTTTTTAAAGTCTTGTTTGTTTTTTCCTCATTATTTTTTTATTTGTTTGTTTGTTTTACTTATTCAGGTAACTTTCTTGTATTTTTCACTAATTTCTTGACAGTTTTTTGGTCATTTAGTCTTTTGGTGCTCATCGCCTTGTTCCCATGTTTTTGAAAGAAGTGAAGGTTTAATATGGTCTAAAAAGTGCAATGTGGTAACCAGGACGTGTATCGTTCAGTAGAAGACAAGGTGATTTTAATTTTTAAGGGACAGGGAAAAAATGTTGCTTTTTGTGTTCTATGTTAATCTGAGTGGACATCCACAGAAAAATAGCATGCACTGTAAGTTTTTTCGAAGAGCATTAGATCTAGTGTTGGATATGTTTTAACTTTAAAATTCTTTCTCTTCTCTTTTCCAGACTATTCAGTTTCAGGGCCGGCTGAAGTTCCTCCACGGTCAGAAAAAGAAGTCAGCTTCCGGGGCTCCGCTGCCTCCCCAGCTGGCTCTGTTCTGCATAGGTGTCCCCCTCCTGCTGCCCTCCATCACTGAGATGAAAATGAAGAACATGTTAATGCGGGGAAAGAACAAAGGAGGAGGTGGAGGGATTATCTCTGCACTGGAGCATGGGTAAGAGACCTCACACAGGAGCAACATGCTTGCAACTTTAAAGTTGGAAGGATGATGTATATTCACACGGTGTCCAAGTGTAAATCCTTTAAAATTTAATTGGGGTGCTATACTGTAATTAAAGGTCAAGCTTTTTAACACAAACTTGATGTCAACATTGGTCCAAACTTGAGGTTTGATGCATTTTGGCAGCTTGTTATATCCTCTAGAGATTATACTGATTTGTCTGATGGGGGGCCTAGAATTAAAGGTCAAAATTTTAAACCTTGAAAGGTCACGGCCGCTACATCATCAGTTTACTTATGATGCGCACTGTCAGCGGTCAGCACAGAGATGCCCTCATAATAATGTAAATACATACTAAGTGATGGCCTTGACTAAGATCTGCGAGGCAACGGTAACCAAAAACATATTCAAAACTGTGTTAGACTGATGAAAAACTACATCTGCATCAACCCTCTTGAATTATTTATTCATTTTTGAGTTTATTTTCTCGAGATGGCAGCTTATTACCCAGCAACAGCTTCATGAACACCCAAGCATTCACCCTGGGACCCAGTTACCAACATAAACATAAGCCCTGTCCTCACCCAGCAGACTCTGACACCAAACCAAACTAGAGCTGGACGCCTTACCTGTGGCCAATTAGTTGCAAATACATGCCTCAGCTTGGATAAAACCCTCTGTGCTTCATGCATCATTAACAACTTTGGGAGGCTGCGAAGCCAAGCGTTGAGCTGTAGTGAGGGAGCAGAGCCCTACCACCCCCTCTGCTGTTCACTCCCTCACACCATCATCCACATTTATTTTAAAATATACCAATTACTTCTAAGCGGACAGCATGTTGGCTGGTTGGGAGGCCATGAAGCTGTAAGGGTTAAGTCTTCAGTATGAGAACACATACGTGTAAATACATGGCACGAGGAAAAGTACTACAGCTTAGGTAATAAGAATTTGATGCAATGGGGTCAAAAAGTGTATATCTACATGTGTAATGTTGTTGAATGGACAATGTGTTCAATGTGAGCCCTACTCCAAAAACTTAGATGCTGTCATTATCATGTCATTACAGTGTTTAATAATCCAGTTGACAACAGAGCGGTGAAAAGGAAAATAGCGTATTTTTAAGGAATACTTCACCTCAAAAATGCTAATTTGTTTGTCAGTTGCTCACCCTTGAATTTGTGAAGAGATCTTTTTTCTCGCATGCCTCCAAGGTGAACGAAGAATCCAAAAACAGACAAAATTTGGAAGCGACAGGTGTGGGTGAGTGACAGCAGAACTCAGGGCCAATGAATGAGCTAGGAGGTGGGATTTAAGTGGAATGGAAACAAGGAGAGTTTAATTGCCTGTGCTCTCTACTCGTCCCTGTGTCAGACTGTTACAGCCAAAGTGTTTTAAATACCGAGATTGTAGTGAAAGCGCATGTGTTTGAGAAGTACTGAGCATACGACTGGATAAAGGAAACAAGCATTATACTGAGATATATATATAATAAGCATAGTTGTGTGAGAGTGTATAAACAGTTGTTTTGTTATATATTTTGGCTTTTGTTAAATGCCGACGATGTTTACTCTAATCCATTAAGAATTTTCTCTGTTTTTGGATTCTTTGTTCCCTGTTTAGGCGTGCGAGAAAAACAGCGTTTTCTTCACAAATCTAACTTAACACAAGGTGCATAATTGATATGCACACAGTCATTTGGGGGTATAAGTACTTACAATTGCAGTAATAACCAGGTGTTTGAAATGGTTGTTGATGAGAATGGATTTATGAATAAATCACATAAGCTAATCTTGATGACCCCAGCAAGGGGTTCAGTCATACTGCCACAAAATATGGGTCTGCAACATCCATCTTCTTCTAAAATAATCTTCAGACAGCATGACACGCTAACAGTAGCTGACACCTGTGATGGTTTTCTCATTAATAATTAAGTAAATTAAACACAAGCAAGAGAAAGTCACTGAATTCAGCTCAACCCAGTTGCTGAAATTTGACTTGGTTCATATTGTTTTAAATGTGTAAGTATGTAAAGTACACTCTAGTTCCATGTTTAATAACCCTGAGCCCTTCCTGGTGTCACTCTTACATACAGTATGTACTGTATGATTATAAATGTAATGTGTTTTGAGGTCTTAATCACTGAAAACTTTGAGTGTAAAAGGAGATGTAGTGCACTGAGTGCGGGCCATCACTGATCTTTGGGTTATGGTTGTTGACTCTGTTCTCAATTTTCAGATGAGATGAATCTTGGAAAAGATGAGTCACTTTTGGGATGATTCTCTCATGAACTAAAGTGAACCAAAGCGAGATATTTGAGCTTTGAGTCATTCATCAATCAATAGACAAAAAGATTGTTTGTAGACATTCCCATGTGGATATCGAGGCAGACCAATGGTATTTCAAGAGACCACCTCTTTTTGAATGTCCTCAAGGATTACAGAAACTTTGTATATCATACAGTGATTTATTTGTCTTCTTCTTTTGTGACGAGTGATCTCATTCTCATCCCTCTTTCCTCCCTGACAGTGAGCGAGGGGAACATCTCCGGAGGCACTCCTTCAGTGGGGGAATGGGTGACATTGCAGACCCTCTCCTCCTCTCCTGTCCCACTCCTGGCGCCAACCAACGGGGTCATCACACTCCCTGGACCCCGCTCTCCAAAGACAACCTCAAATATCGCCCTGAGGGTTACTACAACCAGGAGGAGCCCCTCAACTACTGCAAGTCCACCATGGCTTCCCATAAAGGAGTGAGTCCAGGCCTGGGCGGCAGCTGGCCTCTGCGGCCGAACTCAGGCCCCCTGAGAGCAGGCCAAGGTGTCGGCTACGTCACCTCCAACCGCATGAACAAGGCCGGCCAGTACGGGAAGCCGTACCGCCTTTCCCCAGGCTGCCACAGTGGCAGAGGCGGCGAGGTGTTTGTCTCTAAGCTCTACGGGAATGTCCAGATCCCCACAGACCCTGATGCGTACTGCGTGGACCTGGTGAAGAACGAGAACGGATATGGAGAGTGCTACGACGGCCACCTGATGCCCGAGATGCCACCAATTAAGGTAGAGCACGACTCGGACTCTGAGAACGGCTGCGATGCCTACGGGCGACCCTGGGTTTGCCGTGACCCAGAGGCCATCGAGCGGCGCTATGCTAACGGGGTATACGACCAGAGCTCAAGCCTCCATCTCAAATCAGAGGCAGATTATTACGACCCGCAGTACTCGCCATGTCAGCGAGGGAAAGCAGGAATCAGCCCGCCATACAACAACGGCAACTATCAGAACTATGCAGTCAACAGCGGGAACACGACCGGACGTCTGTTAAAATGTGACAAAGACTTGGCCAATAACAACGACAACAGCCAGTTTAGTCCTCAGAGACTCTCTCACTCAGACTCTCTATGCAGCAACCAATCAGTCAACCTCATGGACTCACACGTCTACCCACAGGACCCTCACAAGGCCTACATGCACCCGGACTACAACAAGCATGGCACTTACGAGTTCAAAGGTCACGGGCTGGTCCATTCGATCAAGCAGGAGCCCATGGACTCCCCACCGTGGTCTGAGAGCGCTCACGACATAAGCCAGTCCATGATGGTTGGTCCAAGGAACGTTATGCCCTGTGTGATGAGCACAGGGCACCACAAGTCCAGTCCCTACATTTATATGCCATAAGAGTGATCGGTGCAAACACATCAGCAGATAATTACACACACACACACACACACACACACACACACACACACACACACACACACACACACACACTTAAACAGTCAGTGTGCATAAAAGTACTTTGCATCACGCTGCATGCACCAGCATTACAAAAGGATTCCCAGGATGTCAACACTGACTTCTTGCGTTTGACGAAGAGGTCACAAACAAGGCTCAGGTTCTAGCGTTAGTGTCGTGACAATCAAAAGTAAATACTTTGAATCCAGTTTATGAATAGATGTTTTTTTTTTTGTTTGTTTTTAAGGAATACATTTTGTAGTTGGTTCCTAGCACTTTTGGATTTAGTGACAACGAGACAAATGATGTCTAGAAAAACACCATTTCATTTTGTTTTATGTGTTGTGTACACCTGGCTTTTTGTGGGAGAACAAAGATTTTGCTGTAAAAAGAGACTTTTTTGTTTTTTAAACTTTGTAAACAGGAGATGAGTTACACCCACTGCTGGGCTTATCAAAAGAGATGGCTGATTATGAGAGCACACTTAAAAGTCAGTGATAACTTTACAGATCATCTGCCTTGATGGTAGTTTTGCATGTTTTAGTGCTTTAACTATAAATACATATTACTTAACTCCCTCAAGTGATGTATGAATGAAATCTACTGGTGTCTATGCATTTTAAATTTAACTCACAAAGAGCTGAATCTTAATCAGTTGTAAAAAATGTTTTGGAAAGCAGTTTTTCAATGCATAACCAAATTCATATTATCTTTCTCACAACTAGGGATGGGCATTTTAAGTAACTTCTACTCAAATTCTTGCATTAAATCACCATCGAGAGCTCGCAAAGAAACAAACGGTAGAATAGGAATGTGATTGGCCGACAATAAAAGTGCAAATTGAAATTCATTTATTGAACAACGAGGCCTTAATTGTCCTCTTAAACCATAAATTGAAACTTAACATGAATGAGAAAAGTTAGCCACCTTTCTATCGCCTCAGTAAACATTACATAGGTTGGACGCAGTGCTAAAGGACTGCCTCCAGAGTTACTCTCCCCTTGGTCAGTTTAACTTCTGCCCAGTAGTCACAAACTAACACAGTAGCAGTGGCTAACATCTAACGCCAAGCCATTTAACAAATTCAAATTACAACTAAAACATAACTGAACCGCGGTGGTGGAACTCCCGCCAAAACCCCCATCCAACGAATCACGAGCCACGCCCCTGAACAAGAGCACACTACCGCAGCTCTACCTTAAAATAAGACTTTTCCCATTTATATATTGCATATATATAAACAATAAAAAAAGTGGTGTTCACACGTAGGTGGGCGCTGGTGAGTGAATACTGACTTCCAAACAATGATCGAGTACTCATGCCCACCCCTGCTTACAACACTTACAGCATATTACACAATGCAGTCGTCTTGCTGGAGCGTCCTTGAATACATCACGAAGAATAGTTCTTTAAAATGTTTTATCCTTGCATATTCAGAGTCCTCTGGAAAAATCATGTCATTTGTAGTTAATGGACCAAAACATGTAAAACTGTTGGCCAAAGCTTTAAGTATATTCACTACATCTAATTATGAAACTAGAAACATAAAGGCATAAGTACATGAGGGGGCACAGGAAGTTGGATGAAAAAAAAAAAAACCTATGCCACCACATGTGACTCAAGCATGTGCTCCTTGACCTCCTTGTAGAAGAGATAAAAGATCACACTAGAATTGCCCTTTAAATTGAAGGACCTAAGATGAACATGGACCTAAGAAAGATGGTCTGTTGAATGATAGGACATTAATTATCAGTTGAAGGTTTGTTTGGAAAAGGCAGAAGTGTTTGAATTGAAGGAAAGGAAGGCGGTCTGTTAAAAGGTTCGATGTTGATTCCTCTTTCAGTGCACACAATATTTTTTTTTATCATTTTCAGTCATGCAACATCTGTCAAACATAAAAATGATTTATGTGATTTTATGTCAAAGCTAATGTTGTACAGTTTTGGATTAGCATTTCAACTCGATGCAGCCCGTCTCACTGCAGATGTGACACATTTCCTTTGAAATGAATATACACTTTTCATGTTGTCTTTGGAGTCCGAAAACATCAGTCGTCTTCACAATCAATATTTTTGCACAAATGAATTGAAAGCACCAAATTGATTCAATGTCAGAGTCTCAGTTCTGTGAAGCTACTGTTGTAGTTTCTGAATTGCACTACTGGGAGTAGATCAGTCGAAGTTCAGCCTACCCAGACGAGTTTTTGAGTCGACACGCACAAGTGTACATGGTGTCACTGTTTTGAATTTGTCTTTTTCTCTTTGTGTGTTCATTTCAATAAATGTTTGATGATTGGTATTTATTGTAAAAGGCAAAAGTGTATAATTTAAAAAAAACTACAGTTTTGAAGGCTTTTCTGTTTGACTAAGGTAAATAAATATGGCTTTTTTTTCTTGCGATCTTTTTGATAATTGTACTTGTCTCATGGAGGAGGTAGCTGCAAGGTAGCGAACACAGTGTACATATGCAGTGTCTTCCAATGTTTCTACGTGTTTTTGCAAAGGGGACTTATCTATTAAAAGACTTTTCTTTATATGGAAACTCTGTGTGAAGTGTTGTTCTTTCATCTTTAGGGAAATAATGAACAAGGCAACAAAATACAGCATGCTTGGTGGGCCAGCAAAAGGCAGAGGTACGGAGTAAGTCTCAAAGTTTTAACCCTCAAATCTCAAGCAAGTGCCAAGTTACTGTAATAAAAATTAAACAAGACAAGTCAAGTCACTGCTATTAATCAAGAAAGACAAGACAAGTTATGAAATCTGGTGATCTGGTCAAACATAAGCTTTCTAGCTAATATTTGACCGGCCAGAAAGCTAATAAATTGGCTACAAAGACACATACACTGATCTTTCTTCGTGCATTTTGTAGTAAGGGATGAAGTTGGATGTTGTGGTAGTCATGTCACTGATTTTTGAGCTGCTGACGTTGCATACCTTTCTTCTTACTAGCATCATTAACAACATAAATCTAAATACAAACTTAATTATATAGACTAGCCCTCTCTATAACAGCTGCCTCGCGCATTGGCCATTATTTGTCTACCGTGTCCTGTAGGTAACCAGGTTTGTCGCATTGTACTAGAAATCACCTGATTATGCTTCAAAAACATAACAAGGTTCCATATTTCAAGAAAAATACAAATATTTAATTTTTCCTTTTGAGTCATCTACCTGTCATACAAAGTCAAAGTCAATTCAAGTCTTTTATCTATGTTAGTCATGCAAGTCTTAAGATGTCAAATTAATGACTTAAGTCTGAATTAAGTCATGTGACTTGAGTCCTCCACCACTGGTAATAGGGCTGGTAATCACTAAAAAAATTATAATACCAGTACCCTTAAAGTGAACTGATACCAATGGAGTAGTTGATACCCATTATGTAAATGGAGGCATTTAGTTGTGGTGAACAGCGGTGATTGGCTGTTCACAAAACTATATAAACATTTTTTTCTTTTCTATTTTTTGGATATCTGGGTACAGCAACAATTAAATACAGGTATAGTTTGATTGGAGAAGTTCTTGTCACAGTCCTGATTTCCAGACTTTTGGGGGGACTGGTGTATTGTATAAGATTCATTTAAGTTGCTTTTATTAGTAAGTCTGTATTTCTTTTCACTTTATCACATTATTTTTTGAAAAGATTGAGTTTTCTTGGTTTTTGTGTATCATTTCACTGTTTTCTCCTCCTCTGTGCTGCCTCTCCCTTGTTTACCATTTGCACACCTGTCCTGCATCAGCCTCGTCAGTCCTTCCTGTTCCTCAGTTCCTCTCAGCCAATCAGCTCCCTGCCTGTTACTGCTGCCTCATCAGCTTATTCCCCTCACCTGCCCTTTTTCCTCCACCTGCACGTCATCCCCTCGTCAGCGTAGTTTGTATGTAAGTCCTGCTTTTCGGTTTAGTCTGTTTGCTACTTGATTTGTTGGTGAGGTTTGGTTTGCTGTTTCCCCTCTGACCAGAGCTTAAGATCTATTTGAGCTGTCTGAAGTCTCTTCATCCTCAGCTGAACTCAACAATCCTACTATTTAGTTATTTCAGTTGACGCCTTAAAGGTATCAAATACTGATTCTCAGCTCTAGCAAGTAACAGCAACACGTCCCATGTGATGGCATTGTGTCCTATAACAAAAATCATCCACCGACCACATAACAGACATTCTACGCAGCTGTAAATGACAAAAATTTCTGTTAATCATTTAAGATTTACAACAGATGAGTAACAGCAAAAACAGCATCATGTAAAGTGTAGCTTTGTGAAAGGAACTCAGCACAAACCACCCAACTAAAACAGCTGCTGCAGTCATCTTCAAGAGCTTGATACAATGTTCAAAAGACTTTTGACAAAGTACAAATATCCACCAGAGCATAGATTTCAGAGGGATGCAGGGGACACGTCCCTCTTCAACATTTCAAGTTTTATGCATTTGTCCCCCCCAATACAAACATCAAAATGGCAGAGGACTTTTATTTTGACAATTTTCACCATAAACTGGTGCAGAAAATGCAAAAACAAATGCAGAAAAAAATCATCATAATGCAGGAAATCAAGTGTCTTAGACTCAAAATTTTCTTGGGGTGAACCCCAAACTCTCAGTGCCCCTAATGTTAAAATAAACCTACACCCTTGCACCAGAGTGAAGTTTTTTTTTTCCAATAATGTCATATGAATATAAAAGAGCTCAAATCAATTAATCTGAAATAATGTACAACATAATCAGTCTGCTAATCAAATGGTTTCCTGCTCTCACAAACGCTTTCTAGAATGAAAAATTGTCAAATTCTACTGTGCAGTAAACGTCCTTGTCTCTTTAGTAGCTTTTGAATTTTTCACGTACACCAAATGTGGTCTCATCCTTCAGATTTGTGTCTCTATTAATAATAAATACTCAGCAGAACAGGATACAGAGTATCTCTAGCCACATTGCCTGTATGATTAATGTGCTGTAAAGTTGGCATGACAGCTCCTTCACACGATCTGGGAAACTCAACACCAGTCTCTCACCACTGTCTAGGACAAGAGCGAGAGTCGGGGGAATGTTGGCATCCACAGAGAGGTACAGGGCAAGAATAGCAGCCGGGAACAAGGAGAGAGAGCGATGTAACCTAAAAGCTGTGGTTAAGCCCTGGTCCTCAGGATTCCCAGTAGAGCCTCACTTCAATCCTACTAGGTAGTTAATTATATTCACTTGGCACATCTTGGTACACATTTAAAATAGTCCCTGAGCGGTTACTGTCTCCTTCATCTGATGTCCCTCCCTCTCAACAGAGGAGTGATTTCAAAATCACCTTAATCAATGGATTACAGTAGCTTTTTGTAACCTGTGTCCAAAAAATCAGTCATGATAAAGTTGTTTAGTGACAGAAAAAATCAGGTCTTTAATCAATAATAGGCCATTTTGGTATTTCTCAACCTGGAACTTATTTTCAAGTATTTTTGCTTCAAAGTGACTAATGGGAACAACAATTTTTTTAAATTAATTAAGTATGGAGCACGAGGACTGACCTACAATGTAATCCTTTAGAGTAAATGAGCACTTTCAGTACATCCACCAAATGTGTTTGTTTTTGCCAAAGTAATACCAAAAATAAGAAATACAAAGTAATATCAAAAATGATAAAAAGTTTATTAAAAATTAGTAATGGATATTAAGTCCATACAACCTCATAAATGACCTTTGGCCTTTTGTGGCTGTGTTTAATATAGTGGCCAGGTCAGTGTCAAATACAAATATTTGCCATTTCAAAACTCCAGCTGGTAATCACCAAGACATCTAATTTGCTCACAACTATTTAAATTAGGTCAGAGGAAACTTCAAGGGACATGTGGTTGCAGATAATAGGACACAAAATATAGGTTTAGGAACAGAGCAAATCCTGGGGGACGAACAATTACAACACTGGAACATGGAAACTATGCGTTAAAATAAGAAAACTAACTGAACTCACACCACAGGAGGACCTACTGGAGGGATAGTGTATACAGAATTATTAGTCACATTGGTTTTACCGAAAACCGCAAGTTATATGACACTACTACTCACTGGGAAAGATTTTTGTTTTGATTTTTTTTGCTAATAAAGCTATAACACTAAGAATAAAAATCCCACACAAATTCAGAAATGCTCTTTGATTTATTAAAATTCAATGTATTAGGTCCAGTATACCTACCGGTGTTAATATAATATTATTTTTGTCATTAAATTGCATGAGCACTTGGTCAAGTAGAGCCACAGAGAGATGTTGACATGCATGATTGGACGCCAGAGACGTTAAAACAGCCATGTATCTCTAGCTGAGCCTGACCTCTGCACTCTACAGAGACATCAGATGAACATAGTACCAGTGGAGCTAGTGACTCAAAGTCTTGCTTTCACTACAGTTCTTGAGTAAAAAAAACAGAGTTCAGATTTTGGTTAATTGTGCTCGTCTCGTATGAGCGTCTCCCGCTGATTCCACAGCTATTGTTTCTCCTCTCTCTAATCCCCCGCTGAGGCTCGTGTTTGTTCCACCACAGTCAGAGTATAGCTTATGGGAATTACAGGATACACAAGGATCAGTCAATGTGGGCATTTTACTTATCAGGATGATTGTGAGTGTGTGCATGCTTGTATAGCGAGTAAGTACCAGGGAGCCACATCTTACGCTTGTTTACGAACAGGATACAAATGAAATGACAGGAAATCCTGTTATGATCTTCTCATCTTTAATTATATTATACAATACAAAATATATCCACTATGTAATGAAGAATATAAGTTCCAGGAAAAACATGCATGTATAGAGGGAGAGAGGATATTGGATTTTATGCCGATATCTGATATGCCAACATATAAAAAATCATTTGGCTGTCATATATCCGCTTTTCACCGCATAATTTTAGTGATCATCAAGTCTCTTCTGTAGTGGAATTAACATCATATTATGCAAAATCTTATCATGATGGCCCACCAGCACATGGAGACATGAAATACAGTGCTTTTTGATATATGTACTATTCATTCATTGTACAAAATTTAAAAAAATACTTCAATTTAAGGTTGATGTTTTGTGCATGTTTCCTTTGTCAATAATAATAAAACAATATCAGATTTGTTGTATCGGCAGAAATCATCATGTTGGCCGATTCGGATATTTCATTTTACAGCCAATATCTGCCAATACAGATAACGTGCCAATATTATAGTGCATCCCTACCACACCAATTTGGCAAATCACTGAAAAAGCATTAAATAAATAAATAAATAAATAAATAAGCGTTCCTAATTAAGGTTATTATGATCCTCTTTAGCCTAACACAAAGGGAATGCATAGAACAAACTAAAACTTAGAGAAAGATACCTCAAAAAGGAAACCTCATGTAAATATATTGTGTTTTCAACCTGAAAAGTGCTGTCAATAAAGATTTAGGCTAAAACATATATATAGAATGGGACTTCTGAGGTTAAAATCTAAAACACAGAGTTGATGCAATAGTCAAAGGCTCACATCATCCTGCATCAAAAACCACAGAAGTCACTCATGTGCACATTATTAATTATGGATGTCCATGTTGGCCTAATGTACTGCGTGTGTCACTGTATTGAAGTGTAAATCAATATATCATCATTAAAGTAAGTATTTCTCCATTTAAAACTACACTATACATTTCTACAAATGTGCACTTCCCTTGTTAATGCCTCAGATGAATGGTATTTTGTTGATTCACTATGCAACAACTTTTATTACAGCCACATGCGTGTCAGCATTGATGTTTTGTACACACGGAGACAGTATAGTACAGTACAGTACAGAAGAACTGTTCTCTTCCTCTTGGCTTAAAACATACAATTAAGATCCTACTTCCTCCTCCAGTTGCAGTGCTGAGATGAAACAATGCATCCTTTTTTTTGGCCTTAACTTAAACAGAGACTTAACTTGTATCTTGACAGTTGTTAAGGATTTCCCTTTGCATGGAGAGTTTGCATATAGTTTTGCAGGGTTGTTACAGCTTACTTGTAACTGCCAGAGAATTAATGACGTTCATTACTTGGCAGTTGGCAAGAAGTGGGGAAAAAAGTACAGGAGGAATAGTGAAAGCTAAATGATGTTCATAACTCACTCTGATTCATACAGTAATAAGCAATAAATGATCAACAGACAGCATTGTAGAGTTTAATACCTCTGGCCTTGAAAGCACCCTTTGCAAGAAGTTTTCTGTAAAGCAACTGCTATATTTATTTACAGAAAGAAGTTTGAACAAAGAGTGCTTTTCAGTGGCCTTACAAGGATCATGCTCTATAATATGAATTACATATGCAATTGTGTCTCTTACATGCACACACAGCTCTCTTCATAAGTGAGTAACAACTAACTCATGCGAAACAGTGTATAGTATATCTCTCTCACTTCCCCCCAAAGGAGCACTTTGTTTTTGTCTCACTGTAGTTTCATGACTGATGATGTGACAATGAGGGGGGGGGGGGGGGGGCTGGCTTTAAAATGTTTAATATTCATCATCATGCACGCAACCTTCCATCACGCCATCACGCCATATGACACATGATCTGTACAGAGAGGGGAAGGGGTGACAAAGAAAGGGACAGAGAGAAAGAAAGAGGGAGAGAGGTGGGGAGACAAAACCTGGAGGTGAGAAAAGAGAAGTTAGCTTGGGAAAGAGGTGAAAACAATGAAAAGAGCACAGCCAATCAAAAGACAGGAGCGAGCGCTTAGGGCAACTGTAGTGTAAGCAAAGTGTTTGATGCTTGTTGACAGCTGTATCTGTGAGGGGGGGAAAGTGTATGTGTGTGTGCGTGTGTGTGTGCATGTGTGCGTGCATGTGTGTGTGTGTGTGCAGACCAAGACCTATAATCCTATACCATGCAAGGTTGCGTGACCGTTCATACCCCACTCTTTGCTGCTCCGCACACCATTTGCCCTAATTGGTCACACCCACTCACACACACACACTAATACACACTCATATGGGCAGATGCACCAATGCATACATAGACACAACAATGTCCGCATCTCCTCTCCCCATATCCCCCGGTGACAATGAGGAGAATCCTTGAGGGTATATCACAGACACGCATGTATATACACTTATGCATGCACATTATCATGCACATATACACACACCCTACTAAGCATATGGAAGACAGTCACGCAATCCCCCGCCCATAATGCAACCTTGCCGCATCTTGCTTCCTGACTACAAGCTAATGAACAATAAACAGCACCTTGCCTTTCTGCTCACTCTCTGTAGCTCTGTCTACGCCTCTAAAGCACTTTTTTCCAAGGTTTTTTTTTCTCTTTTAACTATCCGCACAGCTCAAGTAGCCCCTCAAAAAACCCACCATGGTCCAAATATTCATTTGAAATTCTATTATTTAATACTATTGATTGAGTTAGTTTTCATTTGAACAACTACCACATGAAAGCAGGATGTTTCAATCAGTTTGTCCATTTTTTCCCCAGACAATTCATAACTTTATGAAGATATTTCAGCTATTTCTCATTTTTTCATTATTTTCACAACACTTCCAGCACACTATTTAAACATTTTTTCCAACCTTTTAGCTTACACCAACTATTTCAGTAGTTTATGCTACATCTTAAGTTGTCTGTACTTTCACTTTATGTCTGTACTGTCTGTACTTTTATTTTCTGTTTGTACTGTATTTCATCAGCAGGGACCCCAAGAAGACTAGGGCTGCATTTATATGCTTCTAACAGAGATCCCAGTACACAATATCCATAACATGAAGATAATTATTTTAACTGTTTATTTCACTTGTAGCTAATGCTAAGTACCTCAACTGATTACTTTACTTTTAGTCATTATTTCAACTGTTTATCCCTTCGGTTATCCATTACTTGAAGCTAACAAATTTTTAACAATTCGCCTATCACTTTCAACTATTTGAATTGTTTGTCCATTACATGACTTAGCTATTTCAGCTATTTGTACCATTTTAAAAACAAGGGCTAAATACTCCAACTGTTATCCATTGCTTTAATTATTTCAACTACTTATCCCACTTTTAACTAATGCTAACAATTTATGCTGAATATCCATTACTTTTAGCTAACAATTTCAACAGTTTATCCCATTTTTAAGTGACACTATTACAATTTTTATACATTACTTTTAGCTAACAATTTCAACAGTTTATCAAATTTTTAAGTGACACTATTACAGTTTTTATCCATTATTTTTAGTTAACTATTCCAACTGTTTATTAATTCGTTTTTAGCTAACTATTTGAACCGCTAATCCTACTTTTATCGACCTGCTAGCTCGCTAACTACTTTTCAAACAGCAGCTGACTTAATTAAAATTTGCAAAGCAAAAAATCAAAGTCTGATTTTGGCAAATAAATTGAGCTAGGTCTGCTTTACAATTTCTTCAAGTACTCCAATGCAACTGGAGATATAGCTACGCTACCACCTAAAGTAGCCTTGGTTTCCCGTGTAGCTATCAGTGCTCTAAAAAATGAGATAAAAGGAGGAGGGAGCTGAAGAAGAAACAGCATTCATGTTTTCAGTCTTGGGGATTTAAAAATAAACTCCTAAATGTGATGGTATTCAGTGGGATGCAGTGTTAAAATGACATGCTTTATGTATGTGCCCGGAGGCGACTAGCCAGTTGAAAGGTTACCGAGTGCAGCCTGGTGATTCATAAACTCGACATGCAGGCCGCAGCTGACCGTGAGTCATACACACACGCACGCACATACACAACACACAAGCAAGTCAGCCTTTCCTCTTACACAGATACACAAAGTGTATAACAGGAAAACCACTAATTCAACCCTTTTCTGTGCATCTCACATGCACCCACAAATGCATGTTGTTATTATTGTGCACTCCCACAATCAGTCCCACAGGGCAGGGCCAGCAAACATGATCTGAACCTACACGACTAGTGAATGCTCTAATAATTTCCATGTGGGATTAGGGAGAGAGTACAGTGAGATTATGGAGCCACTGCCAGCACTGTCTGTTTTGGGTTGTGTTCATGCTCCAGTTGACAGATTAATCTGAGAGGGTTAGACGAGGATAGATGCTCAAACTGTCTCTTCTGCTGGTGAATGCTTCTACCTACTGGTCACAGCTGCTCACTGCAGCCGAGGAACACGAGTCTCTCTAAAGCACATCTCACGGCATGGTTTTTGAAGCCACGTCTAAAATTTACCAAAAAAAAAAAAAATGGAAGCAGCTGTTAGAAAAGCTCGACTTTGCATCCGTATCTACTTCATTTGGATGGTATTTAATATCCTGTTCTGTGATCTTAACCCCTTGAAACCAGAGCAAACTGGGTTGATTTTATTTTGGGAGGAACAAGACATGCCCCTCAAAAAATTGCCAAGAAATAAGTAAAAAAAAAAAAAAAAAAAAAAAAAGTAGAAATTTTAAAATAAGCCAAAAAACAAAAACAAATCAGAAAACAACCCAAAAAATTGCTATATTATAGAATATTTAATAATATGTATTCTATATTTCCTGTGACATAATTTTAAATGTAAAATATTATCATGATAATTATAGTTTTCTGGAGATTTCTCCCTACTTTTTGGCAGGTTTGTTGTATATTTCCTGTAGAGTTGGTCCCCTGCCCCAAAAAACAGAAATTGAACCAGTTTTCTCCCTCTGGAATGAGAAAGTGCTTCCCATCCTAAAGATGCAGCAACGCCAACCAGAAAGCTCTGAAGGGCGTGTTAAATATTTTGGTCCGGAGCTGTTTCACATCACGGCTGTTAAACAGTGGAGGGGCTGTGTGTGTGATCCCTGATCTACAGCTGGTATTTTGCCTTTGACAGCAAATGGAAAACATCTGCTTCGTTATGTGGCTCGGCCACAGGTGGAACACACTTCAAAGCTTCAACCTAGAGAAAGCAGATCACCAGCAGTTCTCTGCCCTAAGTGAGTCACTGAGGATTTAAGTGTTTTGGCCCACAGTGGTAAGATTTAATCCACTGGTTTAACTCAGGATGACTGAAAAATAAACATAGTCACTCAGGAAATGCCACTGTTTGAGTCAGCTCCGTGCTAAACTTGTTTGAGTTACAGATCGTTATTAAGAGCTGGGGAGACTGAGAATAAACAAAATACAAACTTTATTTTTGACATGCATCCACACAGCAGTCCATCCTCTTCTGTTTCAGTTACTGAAATGTCATTCAGCCTTCACTCTCTGTGCAGTTTGAGTTGGTTTGTAATGGGCGACGATCTGAATCAAGACTGAGGAGTTGATGATCAAGAAGAGCAATCCAGCGAGCCAGATCAACAGGAAGGTGTTGTGGCCTTCAAACTCCAGGAAGTAAGCTGGGCCCAACCAGATACCCTAATAGTGGAGAGAAAATATTAACGTTCCTTCATACAAAAGTGAATTTGAGTGGATTCATTCAAAACACTGCAAAACAAGTTCAGTTATGCCTTGTGTTTTAATGTTGCGAATATAAGAATCTGTAAAGGTAAACAAGAGACTACTGAGAGGAACCAAACAGCAACAGTGATGGAAGGCGTCAATGCACCTGCCACCTAAAATGCACCAAAATGCACCTGAACTCAATGCAAGAAGTGCGCCTGGGCAAGCGCTACTCATATGCGGAGGTGTTTTTTTTGTTAACGTTTTTCATGAAAATGCATTCGTTCTGAGGACATACAATTGTATAAATGAAGCTTGGATTATACTGCATGAGTTGTCTGAGAGTTTGTGAACAAATGTTTTAATACACTTTAGCTGTTGTTAAACATGGACACTTTTTAATTTTCCCCAGTTTTTTTAATCCTCCTTCATTTTTGAGGCATGTGAGAAGTTTTCTTCATAAATCCATACAATTGATCATTTTGCAGGTTAAGTATTGTGCATATATGCATATAGTGCATATTTGATGTCATATTTAACTGTAACCCCAAAATGCAATGAAATGAAATACCTGTCCGGCAAACCAAAGGAGCAACAGTCCCACTCCCTGTTTTAGTGACAGACTCAGGTGAGGGATGACCAGAGGGAGCAGACACAGGTACCACAGGAAGTACTATGAAAGCATAAAAAGCAAACATTGTTAAAGGCTCTGTAAAGGGCGTGTGCTGCAGCTAGATAATAGTATCATATACATGATACTATATGCTATAATAAAATTCAAGACAAAAGAAATTAACTTCTGATGTTGGGAACCAATTTTAATACCCAAACTAGTAGGGATGGTTCAAATGAAAATCTCTTTTTTTCACAAGATGTTACAGGAGTAAGAAATGTCACCATGATACTTTGCAAAAAACATAATAATTATAGGAATTTATCTTTCCATTTTGCCCCCTGGACTTTGACTAATTGGTATGTACAGCTGTGCAACACTAAACTACAAAAATATAGTATTTCTTCTTAGTTGGATTCTATTCAACTAAGCAAGCATCCACTTTCTGTTGAGAGTTAATCTCAAATTACTGAAACAGGGAGAAGAGGAAAAACAGAGGGGTGAAGGATGGGACTAGTATTCTCTTGAGCATAACTTTATCTGAAAAAAACTACAAGAAAATCCATCATCTGATCTGTACTTAGTGGCCTGCTTGTTGTTTATGTACCTGTGAAGTGCAGACTTTGTTGAAAGAGACAAAGATGGCTGTGTGCAGGAAACAGCAAAAGGCCAGGTCAGAGTGAAAGGCCCACGATGCCGCCAACAGCAGGATGAGTTGTGGCAGGAATGCCGCCAAGCCGAGCCACTGGCTCCACCTGCTGTCTGCAACAACATAAGACAAAATAATTTGACCCGGCTAAAAATCTGCATCACATCATGTAATTTTACACTCCTTATTAACACAGAGACGCCACGAAACGCTGTAACTAATTTAATAAACAAGCAAAGTACACATGAGCTTGAACTTCATGCAGATCGTAATTCTGTCTGCGGCAAGTTGCCGCACTAGGAGACTATTAATAGCTGGAGTGGTAAAATACCTGATGTGAGGTAGAGCATGTAGAAGTACGGAGAGAAGTTGTGTCTAATGTCCCGTCTGGTTAGATGGTACAGGTACGTCTCATGAAGGAACTCCCATCCATACCTGAAAATACAGGACAGGAAACAACTGATTTCAGCTTTACCATTTTAAAGTATCATCTATTTTATTTTAAAGAGTATTTCTTCATCTAAGGGACGATGTGAAAGGTATAATGTTAAACCATGTCAAATACTTAAGACATTTCAAGCAACTGAGTCCATGTTTTTCCTTTTATTTTTAATCCCTTTAGCACCGAAAACCTTTGGACGGTGTGTTTGTGTGTGATTTCTTTGTTCTTCTCACATGTAATAGAAGAGCGCTGTAAGAAGACAGAAAACTCCTCCGGCCACACTTGCAAAGAGGAACAGGTTCCGGTTGAGGAAGCTTCCAATAAACCCAGCGATCCTCCTCCATGGCTTTCTGTCCTCCTCTGATTTGGTCTCTGGCGTGCGCAGGATCAGTGCGATGGGCAGAGCATATGTTACAGGGTAGATCTTCATATGGACTGACAGACCATAGAGTATGGCTGCCCACGTCAGATGCCGGGCTGGATGGAAAAATTAAAAAGTAGCACAGCAGATATGTATCAGAATTAGCTTGCAAAATTAGCAGCATTTATATAATTCTACAGAGCTAAAATGTCTTTCTGAAGCTTCAACACCACACACACACACACACCACACACACACACACACACACACCCTTACCTTCCATGCAAAGTAGAGTCCCTAGCACCAGGGCTGCCAGGATTGACTCAGCGTTCCCTCTGCTGGATACTCCCATGGGCAGCGGGTTGAGGAGCCACAAGGAACAAACACGACGTGCAGCCTAAACACAAATCCCCCGAAACACAATTTAATCTGAACCGTGCGTTTCCAAGAAGTCTCCAAACTGTCGTTTTACAGCGCAAAATAAATGAGGTATTTGCAACAACAGCCAGCAATTATAAATAAACAATCCTAATAATCAATTTCTGATTAACAAAGAAACGGACAATCAGACAACATACCTCAGAGCCCAGACCTCGCAGGCGGAGGATTCTGTAGATGAGTAGTCCAGACAGCATATCACACACAATGAAGAGGATCTTGCCAAATACCATGCTGAGATAGATGTTAGGGGTGAGCAGCCAGGCGAGGAGAGGGGTGTAGCGGTACGTTGATCTGTTGTACGGGGTCTCCCCCTGTGGAAATGTTTCCCTCATTGAAATGATGTGGTACAGCACATAAAGTACACTTAAAGTATAAATACTCATTCTGCAGAATGCCCCCAATCATTTTCATATTGTTATTAGGTTTCGGTAGCCTACTAAAATATTAAATGTGACTGGCTATTCTGGCCATTAGATACATTTTTTAAAACTTGACCTTATAAAATACAAACAGATATTGACAATGACATTTGACTTTTTAAAAAAATCTGATCTGATGTGTTGTTTGAATGTTTTAAAATTTTAAGGGTAAAAGTAAAAATGACATCATTAGCATTAGTTATCATTAGCATTATATGGCAAGTATTAGTATTTGAAAAGTGTACTTATAGAAGAGAAATTTACTTGTAGGCTCCTTGAATAAATGCACTTATATACATTGCACCATTGTTAATAGAAATTGATACATTTTAACCATTTTTTCAATTGTAGTCAATAATTTTTTAATGATAGCAGTTGTACAGTATTTTGTTTTTACTTAATATAAATTACTAACAACAACTAACATTTCAACATAAAAATGTTGAAATGTATAAATGTTCTGGAGATGGAAAATTGTTATAAGGTGCAAAGGTGCATTTAAAAAAAAGCCTAAAAAATAAAAATAAATAAATATATATATATATAAAAAAAAAAAAAAAAATTAAAAAAAACAAGGAAATGCCCCCCCGGACCCCCTTCAGAAGTCTGGGCTCAGCCCACAATGTCCTCAAATCCTGGAAACGCCCCTGGCAGACATATCACAGCTTTATTTTGCTGCTTTTCTCCTCTTACAGAAGTTATGAGGCTGCTGTTACCTCTGTTATGAATCTCGCAGCATCTGTGAACACATGGTAGTCGATGTCAGTGTACTTCACCACCATAGTCCTGTCCTGGTAGTCTCCATAGGCGACCAAAGCGAGTCTTATAGCGAGTGAAGCCGTGAAAAGGACGCGTCTCTCTGTGAGCTTTGTTATGAGTCTCTCCATCATAAACCACACAGGGAAACCAGATTAGCACGCAGCACTGGGAGCTAAGCTAGCTAGCGTTAGCTTGTAGTCTTTACGCTGTAATATGTTAACCAAAGTGTCCGCTTCTCTCATTTTAACCTGCGGTTAAAGAGATTTGTGGAAAAATTGTCCGCATATTTTAGTAATAAGAGATTCGTTTTTGAAAATTTACCACCAGGAAGTTATCCGGAAGTGCCATTCCTAACACTTTCTTCTTTGTGGACTTCTTCAACTCAGAGCACCACCATAGAGATGCAATAGCACCACCTACTGTGCTGGAAGACAACACGTAAACTGACATATTTCTCCCAAATTACTAAAAGCTCTGTTATGCATCATATTTTGTCTGATTATTTGCAATGCATTGAAACTGTGTGCTCAGACCAAGCATGTATGTATACCTCTTCCCGAGTTTCTTCATGAAAAATGTTAGCATGCTGATTCTTCTCTGATCAGATGAGAAACTTGCAGGTGAATTTAGTCACCATTTTATTATTATTTAAAATTTAAAATATTATAAGACATTAAATGTTTGAGTAGTGTAAGGGACGGTTCCTTATTTATGTGAGTGGAGGCGATGGTGCAAAATGTGGAGCACTTCAAATAATGTTTTTGGGCAATGAAATTTAAATGTTCATATTTTTGATTTATTTTAAATATCCTCACAACCCAAAATGGGTCTGAGAGACACCTTTTCTTTCGCTTTCCAATAAATAAAGTTAAGTCCCTACCAGCCCCAGTCTTCGGAGTTCAAATTGTGTTCTCTTCCTCACGTAGAATTGATCAAAGTATTACGCTACTGTTACTTCAGGGTTAAACATTAATAGTTATGTGTTTAAGACTTCTCCTGGACAATCAGTGTAGTATTACCACTTCCACAATGACTGATCAAAATGCAGACTATTTATTAATGGATTAAACAGATGAGTAAAATGTCATTGATGGATTCGAAAAAAAAAAGTGACAAACAATACTTTTTAACCACACACTTTTATTCCACATGTAAAAGCATAAGGATAAGGATAAAAATGACATGGACTCAATGCCAGTCCTTTAAGCAAACTCTTGTTCTTTACAGTCTACATTCATTTATGCATGATGGTACAATTACAAATAACAACACTTTATTCTCTTTGGTTAACCGAATATATAAAAAGTTGAAATTGCATGTTCTGTAGATAAAGTGCAGAGAATCTTTTAACTGTTAAATTCATATGGTATAAAAGTTCAGCTCTGCTGGTAGTAGGAAAAAAATAAGCATAATAGAAATGGTGATTAAGGCAAATCCTTTAAAGGGTTAAGGGTGTAGTTTACGATAAGATAAACTTAACTTTAATTGTAGAGATTAACCTGGGTTAGGGTGTGAGGGTGCAGCAAATAGGGCCGTACATGTATGACAGATATAAAGTGAACCAGATTCTAAAAATTAGATTAGGTGCAAAAGATAAACAGTGCAAGAACACAAAATTAGGATAAAAACACAGGATCACTCTGGTAATAAAAAGTAAGGCAGACAAAAACAACACCACAGATCTTACTCATCATTCTGGTGTTGAAAGTTAAGGATGTGAACTCAGGGTGTGATAAGCTAAAGGAAACTCCAGAGTTGTAATTCTCAACATTTTTCCAGTAAATGATAAACTGTTGCAATAGCAGATGTATCGTGACACCCCCACTTCCAGTTGAGAAACACCACTCTGCGCTCACTCGGGGGAGCAGTATCGGCCAGCAAAGAGGATGCTCGTGGAGGGGTTATGTCGGATGAAGAAGAGGAAGGGGTGGTCAGCGATGAACCTGTCTGGGATCCTGGCACAGCGCATCATCATGGCAGCAGCAGTGGCAGCAGCTGCCTCGGTCCCCTCCTCGTTGACCTCCACGAAAGCCTTGTGGACGACTTTGGACAGAACCAGGTCGTTGGCGGGAGACATGCCTGTCACAGAAGAAAAAGATTATTTCAATACATATATATAGTGCTCAATCTCACTAACGAGCCAGTTCAGGGTTAAGGGGCTACAAATACAAAAGAGGGATCCCTCCTCAGCCGCTCTTCCTGAGGTTTCTCCTTATTTCCCCGCATTACAGGTTTTTTTGGGGGAGTTTTTCCTTAGGCGATGTGAGGTTTTAAGGACAGAGGGATGTCGTATGCTGTAAAGCCCTCTGAGGGAAACTGTGTTTTATGATGATAGGCTTTATAAATAAAGTTAAATTGAATTTTTGTTTTTTTTAAGAAGCAATACAAACCAATCACTATATGGATCTATGTGGCTCACACTAGCTCATTATTCATTGTTCTTATAGTTTATTAAAATGTTCAGCTCTTGTGGAATTTTAAACAGCGAAAATAATGTTTAAGGCTAAAAATAATCTACTACCAGAAAATAATTTTAAAAATTGTTCAGCGATGGAGAAGGTGATTACAGTTTAGGGGGAAAATTTAATTTCAAATTGTAGTGTTCACAACACAAGAAAATGTTGTTGTTTATCGATCTGTGGAAGTTAACTATGGAACATTTTGAATGAGTCCAGACATAAACCAGTTTAAAATAATGTATAAAAATAGATTTTCACATGGTACAGGGATGAAGAGGGAGTGTGACAGTCACCATGTGTTTAAAGGGGTTACTGTTTATTTATTTGGTTTATTATTATTAATTTTTTCCTAGTTTATCTTCCTCTTTTTTCTGTAAATAATAATGAAAAATCATAAATATTTGACTTTGAGTATGTGGGTGTATGTGTATATTTCATCAATTATAGAATGGGTTTAAATGAATAAGGAAGCTGGTTAATTAATATTCAATGACTTATCGGAAACAGGTAAGATTTTTACTTCTTCTCACTCCCTTTCCAATATGTGAACCAAGTCGTCATGTGTTTGACTTACTTTTCATTGTCCGTAAATATGACTTTTTGGGCTGTCTGCTTTCGTATAATAATTTCTCTATTTTCCTTTTTTTTTTTTTTTACATGTTTGAAATAAATTAATCAAATCAAAATGAAAAGGTGCGTGTTCTTACAGTGATTATAAATATAGGATTCAATTCTTACCAGAGAAATCACTCCTTGACATATCGAAGGCATCCACCATGCCCATGCTGATCAGGACATCCTTCATGTCGTAGCTCTCTTCCATCTTGAACCGAGGCAGCCCCACCTCGACCTCAGTGTTATCCATCATGTCTGCGCGAGTCCACTCCGCAAAGGTCTCATAGGTCAGCTGCTTCTCCAGCTGGGTGTGGACGCAAAAAAAAAAAACCCCCACAGTTATCAGTTGTGTGGATTTCCATACATATGCAAGTGCAAGTGTGTGTGTGTGTGTCATACCTTCTCCAGACCTGTGGAGCTGTCCTCAATCTCCTTGGGTAAAAAGATGAGCATGCTGAGCTCCTTTCCTTTGTAAGGCATCTCTAGGATCTGTCCAACAGAAGGTTTCAAACATTACTGGAAAAAGAAATACTGGCCTGTAAACCGCTGGGTTAAAACTTTGTCAGACAGTTAGTTTGGTGAAATCAGTTCTCTCTGAATTGTTCACATTCCATCTCTTTAAAGGTCCAGTGTGTAAGATTTAGGAGCATGTATCTGCAGAATGGTTTATAATATCCATCAGTGTATAATCACCTGAAAATAAGAATACTTTGTTTTCTTTGCCCTAGAATGAGCTGTTTATTGTGCTCACAATATTGTCTTTACAGTAGCCCAGAATGGACAAATCAAACACTGGCTGTAGATAGGGCTGTTTTTTGGCCAACGTAGTTCACCTACACTGTAAAATCTGCCAAGTCGATCTTACTTAAATAATATTGGAGACCAATTGCTTTAAGAAAAGGAAAGTTAAGTTCACTCAAAATTTTGTTGCATTTACTTCACTTTGTGAAGTTCTTGCAACTTAAAAATGACATGCCAAATTACCTTGTTCTTTCAAACTGTTTGCAAAGTAAATCAAGTTCACTGACATACAGTAATAAGCAGATTAACTGAATTTGCTACATTACCTGACAGCTGGCTTCTGGGATGAAGGTCAAAGGGAACTTGGATTTTTGGTACATCATCCTCACTGGCTTGGTGTCACTCTGAAAACAGCAGACAGAAAAACACGCAGTGACATCACTGTTGGGTGCTGTGTTGGGGTTAGAGTTGCAAAACAGTCTCAAACCGAATTCTTCCGTACTTATAAATGCTGATTTGAGCACATAAATGCTTTTAAATGGAGAATTATGGCAAAATGCACTGAGTGCTCAGATAGTGCACTCATAACAGTCAAAAAGTGACAATCAAAAGTGAGTGTGAACAGTGGACACAATGGTGGCCATGTGGTCCATGTAGTCAGGAGGAGACTGCCACAGTGAACACCTGAGTACTGTGCAGTTATACATTAGTGCAGTTTTTCACTATTGTCAGATAGAAGCAGTCATTTTTAATGGGTTAATTCTGTCAAATTTATTTTTTGAACTTGAATTTCAGACCAAAAATGCAAATTTGGTGTGCAATGGCCTTGACTCTCCTATATACAGTATTAAAGCTGCATTAAGATACAGTATATTGTGGATATTAGAGTGAATTGAAATTACTTCATTGATATAAAAGGATTGCTGGTCAAAATTGCTGGTGAAAAATATACTTTCGTTACTTTCATCCATTAAGCTCCAGCATTTGTCCACCAGTACAATGCTAAATCACGTTTAGTTTTTTTAATTTGGTAAACAATTTGTCACTTTAGAAAGCAATATCTGATCAGATAGGCTGTACTACAGCATAGGTGTTTCTGTGGACTCAAACTCTGTGCTTACTTAAGCAAAAAAACATTTTCTTCCAAACACCATGTGGTCTTCATAAAGCCATTCCTTTCTCTTTTTTATGTCTTTTTTTTTTAACGAGTGAGGTAATCATGATTTCCCTTTTGACTGAAGTGTTGCAACCCGTGATTAACACTCAGATGTATAAAAAAAGCAGATAGGAAACGCAATACAGAAATTTCCAATAAATGACCTTTTATTGAGTAATCAGATTGCACTCTCTCTGACCCTGATTTCCAACATTTCATTTTGATGTTGAACTCTATTCATTCACCCTTTCTCCCTACTTTCAATGAAGAAGCCAGAATGAGCGTATATGGCCTAAATGATAAATGTTACCGTGCAAGACAGTTTTAAAAAAACAATATTTACTGACTTTAGCTGACTTTTGTTGATTAGTGCTAATCAACTGAGTGTCTTGTTCGAGCCGTGTTACCTTGTTGAGTTTAAACTGAGCATCACGTGTGACGTTCTCCCTAAACTGTTTGTTCCAGTGACCTTTGAAGTAGATGGCGTTGACCAGAACCAGCCGGGTCATGTTATCCACCACACCCTGGGCCAGCAGGTCCTTAATTTTATCTGGTAAAAAAAAAAAAAAAAAAAACAATTGACACATATGTGAAGCAATGTCACATAACCTAAAGCATGTGTCAGATACCATTTTTCAGTGTCTGTTGTGTTTATGTTGGTGTGTTTGATCGACCTTGTGTCTTCTCTTGCACCCAGTTGTTGATTTTGACCCTGGCGGCCTCTGAGCTGGTAATGAAGTCCACAGACTCCAGCTCTGCGTCATAGTGCTTCTTGGTTTTTCCCAAGAAATCCTGCAACCATCGATAACAAATTTACAAAATCTGATCACCCAAATACAATAATCCCTTTGCTTAACTTTAGTTAGTGGAATGAAAAAGTCAGAAAAGTATTCTCACAGTGACACCTCATTTTTCATTCCTTCTCACACAACTTATGTGTGCCTCTCATTCACTGCACCCTAACAAAATACAAACAAAACCGCGCCTATTCACTAAGATGCATGCACACACATGCTGAAACACACACCTCAACAAACTGGTAGGACTGCTCCCCGTACAGCCTGTTGGCAACGCTGAGTGCATATGGAGCATCAGCCTTGTTGATTGCTCTCAGCAGATCTGCAAAGCCAACATGGACATCATCCATGTCCTTGGTTTTAAGGCACTGTGGACAAAGTAGATAAGTGTTACAGAGATGCAGTGAAAGACCAGTCTATCATAGACAGTGTGTGAGAGTGGTCATCTCGCCTCTCAAGTGATGAGACTGTAAACAAAAAAGCAAGGTTGCCTTGTGTTGTTTGACTATGGGGCTTCGTGTTTTGTATTGACTGAGTACGCAGTAGCTTACTGCATGTATTTAGTTGTAAAGCTCTCTCTTGTAAATCCATTCCTCATTTAAAAAAAAAAAAAAAACTCAAAATGGTCAGCTGAGTAAAAACTTGCATATGCAAATGAAATCCGTAAAATAGATTGATTCATAATGACATATTGGTAAAAAAAAAAAAAAGGAATTTCTCACTTAATGGGTGAGTTAGTGTTTAGATATTTGAAATGTTTTTCAGTAATTTATACTTTACATACCATAAACAGCATATTATATCTGAGAAAACCCAAATCATTGGCATGTCAATGTCAAATGCACACTGTCCCGACACAAACTAAGAAATATGGCAAAAGGCAAAATAAAATACATAAAAATCTGATATGGAAAAAGTATAGGGAGCACTCAAACACCTTTAAAGGATAACTTAATATTTTTCAACCCTTGGCCCTTTTTCCCATGTTTTTGTGTTTATGTGTCTTACAGGAACAACAATTTATTAACTTGGTCCAGCTGCAAAACAGAGTGCAATGTAACCATCGATGCATTTTTGCACCTTCAATTAACTAAAAGTGGTTGTTCTTGCCACAGGCAGGCTGAGATTAATATTCTTAGTGTCCGTACACAGATAGACCTTTTTGTTGAAGAGTGTTATCATTTTTGTTTAACCAGAAACAGCCAAGAAATCTCTACTGAAATAAATTCAAATGAGCAGTAATTTAATTCTTGTAATGCACATTTCATTCAAAGTCGTCTGAAACGAAATAAAACTCACAAACACTATCCTGGTTCATGTTTTCTCTGTTCAAACAATTACAGACTCCAGTTTGATTGCATTAAACCCTTAATTCACCCAGTCAGATGTGAAAATATGCTGCCTCTATACACGCTAAAATCACAGTTTATTTAGATGGAGTCTGGTGTTTTTTGTGATAGCAATTTCAGTTTGTATTTCTGTAGGGATCCTTTCCATAATGTTGTCAAACACTTCTGATCATGTCACTTTTAGTGGACAGGAGTTATTACATTGCCACTTAGACACAAAACATTGAAAATAGGGCTCAGATTGAAAAATACCCAAATTATCCTCAAACGCCGCCTTTGAAGAACCCATAGAAAAATGTCCGTCCAGAAACACTGGACACACATATTCCCACCACCATGTCGTCATTTACATGCTTGTCTTCAAAAACACATCCTTTTTTTTATTATTGAGCTGAGTTCAGGATGCTGTGTTTTGGCTGGTGTGCGTCCAAATCAGCAAGACATAAACTGTCATTTCCTTAGAACGTCATGATGACTAAATAAGTCGATAT
Source organism: Plectropomus leopardus (assembly GCF_008729295.1). Classification (NCBI taxonomy): domain Eukaryota; kingdom Metazoa; phylum Chordata; class Actinopteri; order Perciformes; family Serranidae; genus Plectropomus; species Plectropomus leopardus. Next base: position 18,348,137 of record NC_056483.1, read on the forward strand.
AAAGAGTGTTATCAGAGTAATACACTGAAATTCAGCATATAAACAAAAGGAAACAGCTTGATCTGTGTGTGCTGTTTTTTTTAAAAATGCATTTTGCTGTTATAATTTGAAATTTGTAAGCGAGCTCTAAGTCTAATCACGCTGTGGTTCCCAGCAGCTGCTTCTGAGAGATAAAAGCACACCAAGAAGAAAGCATAAATAGAAAAGCTACATTCCTGTGTATTATATCATACTGGGGTTTCAAGCTGTCGGACACACACACACACACACACTAAACCTTCAGTAAACAGCATACAACTCAGGCCGCTCCCTGACATTTCTGTTTCTTCTTTCCGAATTCACTAAAAGACAACAGCAATTTTAAGATCAGCAAGCACAGCAGAGAACATGAGATTCTGTTTGGAACGACTGCCTCTTTGTCTCCAAGGATCCCTTCACCAGATGACACCAGCGTTAGTAAAATGCCCCTCAGTTAGTTCATCATTCCTCTACTGTTGACTTTGTTACCACCTTCAGGAGATATTCTGGCAGATGGGACTGGACCTGCTGCTGCTGCATCATTTGCATCTGCTGTGCTCCTGCATGCTGCGGCCTCTCTGCCTCAGTGAAGCGGAGGACCTAAAGGTGCAATCGGCAGTGTTCACTGTTAAATCAGACACCGTACGTCTCCGGTCGAGTACAGGAATATCATCCCAGCAGTAATGTGCCCTGTCGAGTCTTATTCCGCAGGCCTTGTAGCCTTAGAATGGGAAGATGGATCAGAAATGACGTCAAGTCTCATAGCTGATCACAAGATAATAAAAAAAATATTTTTCGTTCCACTATGCAACTTTATAAACCCCTCTCCAGCACAAACAAATGGGAAGATGATGATTGTAGTTACACATTATATTGAAATCCTTGTGTTCTTGTTCTAAACATGATTTATGTTATTTTCCTTTTTTATAAAGCTGCTATAAATGAAGTTTTCACATTATACTGAAAAACATATTTTAGAAAGCCCAAAGACCATCTTTAAACATGTGAATGCTCGTAACTTTTGCTACCTGCTAACTGCATTGCATATGTCTCACCATAAATGTTTTTTTAGTGCACAGTTCAGCTGTGTGACACAGTACACAAAGTCAAATAGCGCATGTTCAGTTTATTTTGTCATCATCATTTCCTGTTTTATTTTGTAGTACCTTGTCTCTGTCTTCTAGATCCTGCTCCTTGTGTCTCACCTGCATCTTGTTAACCCTCCTTTGTCTGTGTATATAACCTGTGTGTGTTCTCCTTCATGTTACCAGGTCATTTTGTGGCCTTGTCCTTGTAGTCGTTGTCTAGTAAATCTCCTCGTGTATGTCCTCAGCCTGCGTTTTTGATCTTTGTCTCAAGCCTGCTCCTTGTTTGCCTGAACTTATTGATTACGTGTGTTCTGACTTGGGCTGTTATAAAACCTCTACTGCCTATTTGTATCTGCCACTGTGTGAGCTGTGCATTTTCAGGTCCACCATTCTGCACTCCACCAGTTGCGTTACTGGTTACTATTACTACCAAAACATTCTCACATTACAGCTAAAAAGTCCACTAAAATCTGTTTCTGAATCGTGATTCATGTTTGATCAGTGTGCCTGGTTTGACCGCAGTTCATGCTCACTGATTGACATGACTGAGAGCTGCGTTAGCAACTCCTCTGCGCTGTGATTGTTTTTTTTCAGCTGTGCTGGATTCTTGTCGTTAGAAGCAGGAGGAGGATTTTTCTCACTCATCTGACTCATGTTCCACTGATTAGATAAAGTAACAGTTGCAAAAGTGCAATTAAAGTGTCAGCATGGGAGGAATTTTTACCTTGTAAAACTTTTCTGTTTATTCTTTTCTTATTTAAATTTTCACAAAACTTCATAAAAAGAATTTTAGAAGAAATACTGAAAAATATTTTCATTTTTAATTTAAATGCATATGGGTTCCAAATACTGATTATTGGTCTCATTAACAACAAATAATCAGTATCGGCCCTGAAAAACCAATATCAGTTGACCCCTAGCCAGTGTGCAGTATGCTCGTTTTCACACTGGATCTAATCATAATAGTTAGCAAGAGGATAAATTACAAGTTCTTGCAAATTTGTGTGATGTTATTACTGACCTACTCATTCCTTATTCCCCTCAACAGACGGCAAAATGTTGCCTAATGAACAAGTAATCACTTCACACAACTGGACTTTCTGGAAACTGGCTGCCAGAAATTTCAAGCAGCCACTTGTTACTGTCAACTTTGCTCCCTTTCATGCATGTGCATTCACACACCCACTCTCTGTCACTCAGCAAGTCTCACAATGCACACACAGTTTTATCACTGCATCTTATGACACACACACACACACACAGAGAGCACCCCACCTCCCCTGCTTTGCGTCTTGGTGCAGCTCAGGTGTGATATAATCACTTACTGCTGTAATATTCATCAGTCACAGTGCATTCTGCCTCTCCCACTCATGCTTTCACCAGCCCAGACTTATCTGGGTGAGGCTTTGCTTTAGAAATCTTTCAGATAAACATTGCAAAATGTTCTAGTTTTATGTCATGCGAATTTTCAACCGAACTTATGACCCCTACTAAATATTTCACTGTATTGCTCATTGCCTAGGTCCTTTTGTTGTTTCTTCTGGTGTACAGGTCACCACTGTGAGAGTGGTTTTATCTTCCTAAAGATTAAAAGGACAAATCAGTTATCATTCTATGAAACATTATATATCATTGCATGATTAGTTCCATGTCCCGAAATTGCAGAACAGAGATAAATTAAACAATACGTGACAATGCTTTTCATTCATTTTTCCAGTCATTCTACACTTGCTGCATCTACACTGTACCAGGTAGCACAGTGAGAGCTGTGATTGTAATGTTTATATTAGTCAATACTATTTATAGTATAAGCTGGAATACTTGAGTTTAATTACTGCAATTATTCTTCCAGCTGGCAGAAATCCAAGTTTGAGTACTGCATTTTATGACACAAAGGAAGCAACATAAAGGGAACTGATAAGGTGTACAGACTACTTTACCTGTATCTTTATTGCCTTTACACTTCCATATTATGTTTCACGTTTCTATAGTAACACAACAGAGAGCCACCCCTCATAAAACCCAGAGTCTGAACAGAACAGATCTTTGTCGTCTCTTCTTGCTGATGCTGAAAGAAAAAACTGGTGATTCATGCTGCAAACAAGCTTACATGCCTACAACTCTGCCCTGTATTCGTATCAGATTTATCCAACTTTCTTCAGTGTTGCTTGGAATTGCCTCAGAGAGTTGCTGGGTTAATATTACAGTAATATAAGAAGACACAGTTTGTGGTGTTAGTGCATTTTACAGTGTGAAATTAGCATCATTTAGTCAACAAATTCACAAAGCAATGGTTAGAACAATGTCCAACAACCTGCAATGGCATTATCGTCAATCTGTTACTTTTCACAAAGACATTTGTGTGTGTGCGTGTGTGTGTGTGTGTGTGTGTGTGTGTGTGTGTACTGTACCTCTGACATCTGTGCAGCTGTGTTGCCCCGAGCCCCCATAATCACCATAGCGAGGGCTGAGGAGATGCTGAAGGGGGAGAAGAAGATATTCTTGGTGTTGTCGTCATCACTCAGCTTTTTGAGCAAAGCCAGGGAGAAGCTGGTGTTGGCTTTGGATAGAGGGGTTGCTGATGCCATTGTGTCTGCAAAGTAAGGAGGACAGAGCATTAGCCATTACCTAACAAACTTAAATGAATGATTTCATGTCTATCGTTATCTCTTTCTCTCATTTGGCCAAAATTCACAACAAAAAGTTAATTTACAATGACACTGATATTCTCTGTACATGAATGTGTGATAGATGATATATTAAGACAACTTGTGAACCAATCAGACTCAGTCCTTAGCTCTGTAAACGTTGAATAGAAAAAAACATTCTGTAACATTTTGAGCTACATCAAATTAATTTATAACTTCCAAAAAAGACAAAAGGTAGCTCTGAAGTAGGGTTTGTATTGTATTCTCAATATCTTTTTAACACCTCTTTTTCACAGAAATATTAATTTTTGCAGACCTCATGGAATACATTTCTTTATATAAATGCAATAAATCCACTGTAAACCAAAGCTTATTCAAGTTTTGACTGTATTTTTTGGTAGGGTTTCCAACTGGAAAACATTCACTGAAATTAATGACTTTTCATCAAATTTTGTTCAGGATTCTTTTCTTAGTTTCTGGTCTGTTAACCTTGATAAATATGGGGGAATTATCTGGCAAGTCTGATTAAAACACTCAGGATTTTATTCTGTCGCCCAAAGAGTTAGTTAACCCTTTGAAACTTAGAGTGACATCACTTTTTTTGTTCTGCTCTCAGACACCTTTGACAAATGTTTGAACCTGTTAACCATGAGAAATTGGTGTGATTTTTAAACATGGGACAAAGCCAGTGAGTAACTTAGTAAGAAATGATCCACACATTGCCATCTACACTATAAGTAGATTTAGAAAATCATTTTTGAAAAGCACTAGGGAAAATGTCTCAGAAAAAAATCTCTATTTTTAATGATCATACCTACAGATTTAAAATGACATCACAAAATTATTATGATTTTTTAAAAACATTTTCTCACGTAATTTCCTTAGATTTTTGGCTTTCTTTCTTTAATATAATTTCCAAGTAATTTTCTTGTAGCTGTTTTTTTCCCCTCTCACCTATATTTTGTTAAATTTTGCTTCACTTTGAATCTTTTGATTTTGAAAGTAATCAGGCCATTGTGGTAAGGTTTCAAAAGCCTAATCAAAGTTGCTGAAATGGTTTCTGGCACAAGATAGCACAACAAAACTAACGTACTTCTTATGCTTCGTTATATAGATATAGCCAATTACGTTGTAATTACAATTACATACGCCAACATCCACACGCCTACACTTTGATCATAATGACAGACAATGAAACAGCTTCAACGACTTTTAAAAAGGAACTTTTCACCTGGGACACAAAGCTAGCTGTCCCTGTTAACCTGTCAGGTAAAACTGGTGTAACACTCACGTGTCTATATCCTGAGTTAGCTCCCTGCTGCTTCACCAACTGTCTACAAGCTAAACAACCTTATTAAATCCCACCGTCACACACTGAATGAGGCTCATATTCCACTTACTTACTTTTCTGGTGATCTCTGAGTGATCAGGAGTCTTCCGGACACAGGAAAAAGGCTTCTGTTGGAGGCATCAGTTTACAAACTGGCACGCCCAGCTGTTAAACTCAGCTTCCGGATATCTTACGCGTCACTGTACGGAAGCCGAACGGGTAAAACCATTTTTATGCTACACTCAGTTCACGTGTGGCTACAAAATTTGGATAGTTATGAAAGAAAGAGACGAGGAAAACTGTTGTCAATATTATATTGTGTGCACGAAGCTAAATTCACGAAAACACCACCAATCTTTGAAGTGTCTGTAATGATATTTGTTTTACTGCAAATCCCAAAAATGTATAAACTCTAAATATGCAAATGAACTTCTCAGCTGTGTAGAAATGTGTAGAAATAAACTAGGTTCTACTCAGAAATATATTTATAAGTATATTTTCTAAATTCATTTTAGTTTTTCAGTTTCTTTTATTTTGTCTAATGAATCTTTTTTAAAATTTCTTTAAAAGAAAAAAGGATTCATATATTTTGTTAATATGGTTGATATGTCTTATTGTTTTAAATGCTGAATTTTCAATAAAGTAAAAAAAAAAGCACTTTTATTCTAAGGTTTTGTTCTAAGGTTAGTGCACACAAGTGAGAATAATAAGATACACAGAGTTTGGTTTTTTGGCTTGAAACAAAACAGTTTTAACGTTAAGTTTTTAAATACATTGTTTTCCCATTCATTCTCTCTCACAGCAGCCTGATTGCACATCATCGCAAGTTTTGAGTTGTGTGGGCGAAGCTTACCCAAACTAGCTACTGATGTCTTTCGAAAGTGCTTACTTCAATGCAATTATTGATTTTAAGGTAAAACAGTTTTTTGTGTTTTTCATTAAGTGGTCAATCCAAAGGTGTTTATTTTAGTTGCCAGAATTTAGTTAAATAATGCATCATTTGCATATGGAAACATAACATTTTATCAATCTTGATTATAATAATAATATATATATATATA